>NW_028321883.1:3345000-3502500 GCF_036245765.1 Copidosoma floridanum | reverse complement strand
CAAAAGTTATAGAATTAATTTTTACCGATTGATCTAGCCCGGTCCAATGTTAAAAAATTCTGAAATAAAGTGGTAATTATAAAAAACCGTTAAAATCGCTTTTTTTTTAATACGCTTGCATCTCTTGGAAAAAAGAAAAAATTAGAAGCCTAACTTTGTTAAACTGTAACCCGTGGCAAGCCAAACAGAAGCGTTTGTAAAAATTTGAAAAACAATGAAAAGTTTTTGCAAAAACCGATTTTTTCGAAAAAAAAGCATTTTTTTAAAATGCCAATAAAACATAAACCCGTGAGTTTTCATAAGCCTTTTAGGGCTTAAAATTTTGCTTAATAGTTGCCAAAATACGTAAAATTACTGCACTTTTCTTTAATTGATCGGTAATGTGCAAAAATCTGTCGGAAAGTAGGTATTTTTTCCATAAAAAAAAAAATTAAATATCTTCAAAAATTAAAATTCCCTACAATCATCTTTATTCTTATGTAACAGCTAGTATTTTTTTGTAAATTTACAAAAAAAAAAATCAACTCTCTGATCTTCTAAAGCCGAGAATTTTTTTTTTTTTTTTATTCCTGTGGCGTATTCTTTAATTTTAAGAGCTTAAATTTACATGAGTTAAAATTTAATACTTACAGATTAAATAAGAAATTTCCAAATTTAAATCAGTCATTACTGAGCACTGGAACGTTAGTGACATGAGCTGATCAGGACCGTGGCAGGAGTTCATTAGCTCTATCGGTGGAGTGGGTGAGATCAAACTTCCACTGACTTTCTCTTAATTATAATGCTTGTATTTTTATTAGTAATTTGTGATTATTTAATCAAAAAAGTAAATGATTATAGTGCTTGGGTTACTTATAATTGCAAAGGAAATAAGAAAAAAAATTTTTTTTTTTTCAATCCGTATATTTATCTGAAAAAACGTTAAAAAATGCGTGATATAATATCAATATTTTTATTTCTTTACAGGTAATTCATATTTGCTTTTGCTGCTACTACTATTTTCACTATTATACACAGTAAGCTCTGATGTGTCACTATCACTGTCAACAATGTCGTCATTTACATTTTCATTAACATATTTTTCGCTGTCTATAGCTGCTTTTGTAATATTTAGCTCGTATGATTCCTCGTCGAAAATATCTTCGATAATAGGAGTTTTAAAATTTGTGCAAGTTTCGTTGTCACACTTTAAACATATACTTGAATATTTTAATCCATGCTTTCTACAGCTGCAAGTTTTTTTCTGCATCCAGTCCCACATCGGCAGGCTATTGTTTTTAAAATGTCTTCTGGGATCATTTGATCAGAGCTACATATGGGGAGCAGATTCGTGCCATCGATTTTCCAACCCTATCGTTTTGGATCAAGTGAATTTCAAAGCCATGCTTGCAGTTATAAAAAAGTGCGATAGGAATGTTGAGCTGCAGCACCCCCAGTAGGTAGGAGATTTGCCCAGTTAAATGATGATTAAGATGCAGACTTTTAAAACTGAGCAAACCTTAACTCACTCAGAGTACCCGTGAATTTTTTTGTACAGTATAAGGTAAAAATTATTTTGCATTCGACTTGAGCAATAACCGTGTGTGGAGTACTTTTATCGTAAAAAACTTTGAAATTTTGGAGCAGCTCGTGTCGCTTGTCAAAAACTTTACAAATTTTATTTTTGCCTTGTTTAAAAAAACAGGAAGTTGTGTCACAGCCTGATATTAAACATAAAAGTCCAATGTAGTTTTTTAAATGTAAATATTTAAAACTATATGCATGCTACTGTATACCCATGAAAAATAAGCAGACGCTTCAGGTAAAGCCACAGAGTTTTCCCCTCTAACGGTACTCTGCTGCGCAAGGTATTTGTGTTTATGGCGAGTGCCAAGCTGTTACTGACTTCCCAGCGCTCGGTTATGACTGATTTGAATTTGGAAATTTTTCATTTAATCTGTAAGTATTAAACTTAAACTCATGTAAATTTGAGCCCTCAATATTAAAAAATACGCCACAGTTTTGTAAGAGTTTTTTAAGCTTGTTTTTGGCATTCTTCCTTTTATCGGTATTTAAATCAACGTATGACTTTAACCATGCACTTTAGTTGAATTTTAATGCTCTATGGATTCTTCTTAAGATTATTCCATGCTTCAAAGCTCGATAATGAATAATGTAACGACCTTTGTTGTATAATGTAGTCATCAACTTTTTCTGCTAAGAACCAGGTGGAGTCAAATGTTCAGGGCATGAAGGTAAGTCTTTGTGTTCATCGTGTGAGCTTCAAGGGTACTCCAAGTGAATTTCCAACATATAACCATAAAAGTAATCATCGGGAACATTGAAAAATTAGGTCTGTTGAGATCGCTCACCCATTTGAAGCCACGAAATGGTAAAACCTGCGTCATTGCATATCCGTAGAGATTATTTGCATCGTAGTACATCAAATACTTTTCTTCATCTTCCGGATTACAACCTTCAGTCATGTATCTATTGTTAGCCTTAGCGTAGCGGTTACAACATTGACTTATGCCACTTCTGATGCCTCTCCCGATAAACAATAGCATATCTATGTCAGTAAGAACCTCCAACTTAACTTGTGTTTATTACAGCATGACATTCCATATTAAGCTAGGCGTTGTATAGTAGTGAGCTGGATCAAGTCCGTACACGTTTATACACGTTGAAAGAAAATTTTCGAAAACATCCGCAAGCAGTAACACGTCAGTTTTCATGTACAAATCTGAGTATTCACCAAAAGTTTGAGTATTAAATGTATTCTGGACATTTACAGCATCATTGTACTCCTTATTAGAGATGTCGCTATCAGTGAGCTTGCGATAGGAGTCTTCTTTACTAGGCAACTGCACATCTTTTAGCTTCTCAAAGAAACTGACGTATTGTGTCGATCCAAGTAAGATGCCAGCTTTTCCAATGATGATGCCATGAATCTAAATGAGTCAATAAATCTGAAGTGGATATTACTGCCATCAATATGCTTTGTAAAAGAAATATACTTTTCTTTATTTTCTGCAATGAGAGTTATACGCCCCTTGAAGTCAGTAGCTGTAGCAACTTCTTTTATTATGAAGTGAGAATCATATCCAGTTAGATTGTGGATAGTAACACAAACGTATTTTGAGTTTTTATAATTGATATTACATCTTTCATGAGCTGCTCCCCTGAACTTTCCTGTAAAAAGGCAGTGGTCCCGTACTTTTTTTTCTCCTTTCTTGAATGCTTTCCCGCAAATATGACACGATTTAGCTATAGCCTTTCTCCATTGGTAAAATTCATTGGCTTTGGATCTTTATACATTTGGTCTAATTCATATGCGAGAGCTTTAAGCTTATCGACGAACCACTTTGGAGGGGTTTTTATTACATCAATATCTTCTTCTTGTCTGTAGCTACAATAAACTGAGCGCGTATCATCAAAACTACACTTAACATAATAACTAACACCATTTGCTTCATGTTTTTGAAATTTTTACACATCACCTTCCACAGGCTTTAAAATGCACTCAAAATCAGCATATATCACATAAGGCACTTTTTCTTTATGATTGAAATCATTAAACTGAAGCACACTTTGATGTTTAGTTGGCAATTTAACTTTACACTTGTTTATCATTGCACAATTAATTTCATGAGTAGCAAGCTTAAGTTCAGTGCTGAAGAAGTTTAAACATCCATCGCAAACAAAACACTTGCTTTTATGATTAGTTAACGAGCTTCTCACCAATCTTGATAAATTTTTAATCCACAGATAGTGAACTTTAAGTTCTGGAACACTGTTATTACTTATGGTTTTATCATCTTCTTATTTTGTATTCTCATCGATATAGTAATTTTAAATAAGTAATAAATTTACGTGTCTTTCTTTCTTCAAAGAAGTTATGCGACATGGGATAACATTAAAGTTGTTTCTGAATATCTGGAGGATATATATATTTACAAAAACAGGATTTTGTTTCTCAAACTTAATAATTTCTCTAAGTGACACCGGAAACTCTATACCATAAAAGTTAAGTTCGTTTGGATAATGTAAATAATGATTAACACGATCTGGATTTTGAGCTGTAGGATATAGAGCAGATAAAATTGCCCACATAAAACACTTATTACCACTGTTTTTTACCTTGACACAACCTTTTTTTGATTTGATTGCAGCCGGTAGTTCAACATATAAGCTTTCTTTTATTGGATTTAACTTATTTATATTGATAGTCAAACTCAAAATTTCTTGCAACGACCAACCTGAATCATTTTCTTCAAACTCCTCTATCTGCTGTTTTAACGGTTCACTTACATTACAATTGAACCAGTCACTGAGACTTGTCGATTTATAAATTGAAGCACTTTTAGTATTAAAGTATTTAATTTCGCTATTTTTAGAGTCATTTTTTCGTATCACATATATACTTGAAAATTCGGTATTTACCTTTAAAGCAGTATGTTCTTGAAGAGCAGATATAATCTTTTCTTCGAATAAAAATTTAACATCATTCAAGAATGATTCAATATCCAGGTGTTCAAGATTCGTAATGACTCCTGATCGTATGCGTCCATCGGAAGCTGTTGCTACATCATCCCACTGAACAGAATGTCTAGGCTGTGCTGGTAAAGCTGATGATAGTGGCGTTAATTCTCTACCAGATTTATATAGGAATCTACTCAACTTATTTTTAGTACTCCACAAATTGGTAATCAATGCTTAACACGATTGCTTATTTGCTGTGGTTGATTTATATAAGAGAACTAGTCTTTCCAATGCAGCAATCGCCTCAGAAGATAAATTCAACCATCGGCGTGAGTCTGAATCATCTACATGCATGCTGGCTGCATAATCTAATGAACGAAGTAGCATTTTCACTGTCAGTTTAAAGTACTTTAAGTCTGCCATCTTTCTGATGCTCTGAAGTAAATCCTAAAAAGATCGTATTAAAAGATTAGATCTATAAACTTACATACTCAATTTTCTTTCCACTTTGAAGACTCTTTGTCCTCGAATAAACGTTTACAGCAAGGCACACGATATAAATATTGGAGATAATCTTATCAAACCTAAATCATTATGTTCATCTGATAGAAGTTGATTCCAAAATCTTCTTTACTCATTATGAACTTAGATACTATACTTTTTACAACTGAGTCTAAGTAAAATTAAAAATTAATAAATACTTAGTAAAATCTCGTAGTATGTCGATAAAGATCCCTGCCAATGTGTTCTTGACCAGCTCCAAGCGACAAATGACTCCTTTAGAGCTCAACGCTGCCTTATATACCTTGTTAGAGTAGTGGGGCTAGTATCTTCTCTGGAGTGCTGTACAGGTGTCGTAAATCTTCTCGTAGACTTCGCTACTGATGTGCTCTTGACTAGCTTGAAGCAACGAATGACTCCTTTGAATCTCGACGCTGCCTTATATCCCTTGTCAGAGTAGTGGGGGATAACATGCGCATGCGCAAGTTTGAGTGGACATAGATTCAAGAGGCTCTACAAGGAGTCATAGTCCTGCAAAGCCGTCAGTTGAGAGCGGACCATCGCACTGAAAGGAGCTTCTGGAAGGCGATCTGCTGCTGATTCAACGAGGAAATATTCTGGAAGCCGTCGAAAAGTGCGCAAACTTAAGTAAAGGTGGAAAAGCTCTGATAGTCTATTTAAGGAGCCGCAGTCTTGCAAAATTGTCATACGTTACCGAGCAGAGCTATTGGAAAGATCTGCTGACTCTTGTAGAAACAGATAATCTTTTGATGGCAACGAAGAAGTTCCTGACCGACATGGATTACGTATTAGATCTTCAAGGCTTCAAGCAATCCTCAAACATTTTCGTGTTAAAAGAGGCAGTCATCTTTGCTGTTCAAGAAAATAGGATAACTATACTTTACCATTCTAAAGCACCCTGCAAATTGGCAGCTATTGGCTGAAGAGCATAGAACCAATCAATAGTTAAATCTCATTATCATGGGATTTCAAGAGATTCAGGCTCAATTCTTTATTGTTATTCGATCCATGTTTTACAAAAATCATTGAAAGACGCACGAAAAATCTTTGTTAAAAGGTTAGAAAAGAAAAATTGGATCCAGAAATTTTTTACAATAAGTAAGTAAAAAACACTGTAAAAACATTTTTAGTGCATTTAATAAATTTGAAACCTATGTTGCAAGACTATTAACAATATGGACGATATATAGGATGTCCATCTATCAAGAGTATGAAAAATGAGAAAACAATATGGTGCTTGAATCACTTTCTCAACAAAAATCCAGTATGCGCAAAAAGAAATGTATATACCTTGAAAACTTGGCTTCTGAACTACAGGTTGTTACCATTGCTGACAACAGAAGGAGAAGATACTGTTTATGATTAATTAATTTAATTATATATTTTAGGACTATTAAAGTTGAATTATTATTTTTTATTAAATAAATTTAAAAAAAAGTTGAAAGAAAGAGAAGCTATGGGGAGAAAATATAACGAAAGAGGATGTTTCGCACAAGTGAGGAAGTTGGATGGAGCCCTCACTACTTTTTTTTTTTTTATTAAAGTTGATACATTTTTTTTTTACAATGCTAATCCTGAAAATTTATGTTTTTAAACCTATCATATTTAGTATCATAATTATTTATGTCCATATAAGCCTATGTTGAAAGAGGATATAAATATGCGTCAAAATTTGCAATTTGATAATGATTGATTAAAGAAAGAAGTAGTAGAGGCTCCAACCATCACCTCCATTTGTGAAGAACAACCACTTGGTTTTCTTCCCCGTAACTTCTGTTTCTCCACCATCTTTTATTCCGGATTTTTTATAAAATATGCAACATATTAAATAAGAAATATACAAAATAAAGTTTTTTTCTAATCTATTCGACACTTTAAAAATATTTTCTAACTTGAAAAAAAAGTTTACAAAACAAAAACCTTGAAAGCAGTCAAACTATCTTGTTTCAGTCATTCATAAAACATACAGTCAAACTCATTCATAAAAAGATAATAAATTTAAATACATAAGCTCTACGTCTCATCATTAAAAAATTTATTTAATCGTTGTACTTTAAACCATTTTCTCATACTTTTCCTTTTTTTCCCTCCCTTTCTTTTTTTCTTCTTAGTACTTTTAACTGGTACAAAAACAGGATTGGGCACTCACGGTGCACGTTTCCCGGTCCACTTTAATCTCATGGTTTTTCTATTCCACAAAACCATTCTTCCTTTAAAGAACGCAATTTCATTATCTATGCATAACTGACCGTCTTATGGTAGTGAGAATATTGCTAAAAGAGATTCCTTGTAAGAGTAACAATTTTTTTTTTATTTGAGACTCAAATTAGCTACTCATTTTTCTCGAAGCTTATTTTATTTTACGTGTGCAACTGTCATGAAAGGATCTCGCATAAGCCCATAGGATTTAAGGTCCCAGTCAATCTGGCTTAAATTTTAATGTGTTGTAGATAAGAACCTCCTGAACAGAATTTGTCATAAGCACAAGTCCCAATAATAGACATATTTTCAGATAATAATTGTTAAAGACTTCGTTTCTGATCAAGGTTAGTTTAACAGGCATTGTAGTAGAGTGAACATATATCACGTTCGACTTACATGATTGTGTATAAATGACACGTGCTTACACACTATACACATCTGATAACAGCAGCCGCCAACATGCATAACCTCATGTTGTCTCCCGACAGCAGTACACGAATAGCTGTATTTAAAAATCCTCGTGTACATTCGTGCATCGTCATAGCCCGAAGTAACAGTGCAACCATTGAGCCACTTGTATTCACCCTGCTCCGCAGGAAAAGTGCCGTACTTTGCTATACAACTCTGCAGACGCCATCTTTTTTTTGTCCTGGCACTGAATCGCGAGTGAAATATTTTTATTTTAATGATACCGCAATCTCCGCAGTTCCTGGACGCAATGTGGCTGCTTAAATGATGCACTTTTGTCACGAATCAACATATATTATATAGCTGATCTATTTTAACTTTGTTAATTGTTTTTTGTAGTTTTAATGCATTTTTCATACTTAAAGTATAGATTTTCAGTGTTAAGAATTTGTATTAAACAAAAAAAAAATTTTTTGATACATTATTCATTTTTTTTTAACTCTAAAATAATAGTTGTTATCTGTTTGAAACAAATTCTTGACACTAAAAATCGATACTTTGAAGTATCAATTATGCATTAAAACTATAAAAAACAATTAACAAAGATTGCAGCCCATAACAGGCTATGTAATCGTGTTATCCAGCATCGCCTCCTTCTTGCCGTTCAGGTGGCGCTGTTTCAGATTACTGCACACAGCGAATAGGAAAACTAACGGAATTCCAGTACATTCCAATAAAAAGGGCTGTTTATTAAAGTCATGTGAGCGTTAAGAGGAATTCGATCACAACTGTTTTATCAACTAGAGCTAAAAAGAGTGCACTTTTGAAGCATTTTTATCATTGTACGTCTATATGTATAGGCCATATTTTGCACAATCACATATTAATTTTTGTTTTGCTTTTACTTAGATGTACTGATAAAAATTTGTTGCCTACGAGAGGCAACAGTGAAAACATATTAACAGAAAAGAGAGATGCAGAAAAAAAATTATTAATTAATTTTTTTTTTTAATATTCGATTACATGACATTTTCTTATTCATAACTGTTATATACATCATTATTTAAATATTATAACAACAAAAAATGAGCATTAAATGTTATAACGAATTCACTAAAAAAATAAGACTCACCTACAAAACCCCGATTTACATTTCAGATTCTGTACACATGACTCTTTGTTTTTCGAACCACAGACTTTGATTTTGACGCATACAACCTTTTTTATTAATAAACAAAGTGATATATGCTTGTGTGAAAAAGGTAGTTACTTTCAACAACAGGTTACAGAAAAAAAGTTAACAATGCGACATAACAGAGCTCAATATTATAATGAATCGCTAAACGTTAACTTGATAAGCACTACGAATAACCATCAAGTAACAGATTAACTATGGCAAATACTTGTTGCGCACTTGGCGGGCACTAAACCAGCTCAGAAACAGCATTTTTACAGAACTTGTGTTGAACTTGAGTGGATAAGCGATGCTTCATTATCTTTTTTGCTAAAATAAGTCAGAAGTTAAGTAGTACTGTGGCATCACTGAAGCAGTAATAAGCTAACACTTCGATGGTAAGTTATAGGAACTTAAGTGGCTGTTCTGATGCAGTGTCGTTTCAAAGTGGTATTAGGGCATCAATGCAGCGTCAATTAGGTGAGTGTTTTGAAAATTGTTTTGAGACCTTAATTGAGATTTATTTTGAAACTTTTTTTGAAACCTGAAAGAAGACCTTTTTTAGGACTTGTTTTGAGACTGCTTTTGGGAACCGCTTAAAAACTCAATTCGAGACTTGTTTTGAGACCCGTTTTTTAACCTGTTTTAAATATTGTTAAGAAATTTATTTTGAGACACGTTCTAAGATCTGTTTCGTGACTTCTTTTATGACCCATTTTGAGGCCACTTTTTGGACTTGCTTAAAAACTCTTCTAAGACTTATTTTGCGACCAGTTTTCAGACTACATTTAAGACCTTGTTCCAGATCTATTTGAAGACAGATTTTTAAACCTATTAGAAGACCTACTTTGAGACTCGTTTTAAGAATTGTTTTGGGAACTGCTTAACAACTACATTCAAGACTCGTTTTGCGAACTGTTTTGGGAACTTTTAAAAAACTGAATTCGGGACCCGTCTTAAGGGCTGTTTCTAAAATTTTTGTGAGATTTATTTTGAGACATGTCAAGAGATCTGATTCCTATTTGTTTTATAACCCGTTTTGAAGCCTTATTTAAGACATATTTTTAAATTGTTTTAAGATTTATTCTAAGACTTTTTTTAAGACCCACAAGAAGACCTGTTTTAAGACTCGTTTTGAGACTGGTTTTGGGAACAGATTAAAAACTTAATTTGAGACTCGTTTTGAGATCAGTTTTTTTTTAATTGTTTTGAATATCGTTTTGAGGTCTATTTTGAGATACGTTCCAAGATCTGTTTCAAGACTCGTTTTATGACCCCTGTCTTCAATTATCAGGTGAGATCTTACCTATAAGTTCTCAGGTGAAATCTCATGCCAAAATCTCAGCTGAAAACTCAGCTGAGAGGCCATCTGAGATGTCACCGGAGATTTTTGAAAAAAGTTCTCCTTGGAGCTTGTTATTTTTTCATTTAAAATAATTTCTAGTAGCTTAAGACGTTTTAATAAATTTTTTTCCTTATTTTAATCTCACATGCATCGGGACTTTATTCTATTAATTAGTTTTGTTGTTGTTACGGGGATACTGTCTAATTTATCAGGTGATTACTCTTTTATAGATATTATCTAGAGCTCCTTTATTCCTACAGTAAAATGAGTGACGTCATTGGAAATATAATATGGCGGGTGGCACAATATTGCAAACGAGGTTCTTTTTTACGCACTCTCGAATAATATGTGTTCAATAAATGGATTTAATATATATTATGTTTAATAAAGAGATAATAAGCGAAATGCCAATTCTCATTCAATGTGGTGGTCAATACAAAATGGTGAATTACAAATATTTTTGCGACTCCCATGATATGGAGGTCATATAGTAGGGCTTTAAAAAATGGAGTACACAAAACTAAAGTGTTTCTTACTAACAACTTAAATTTGTCAAGTCAGGCTAATATTTATACTAAAATGGTAAAAACAGAATATTTGCACGAGTCACATAAAAAATATTTAAAAAAGTCTAACAACTCTTTTGGGAAACTAAAAAATGGCGAACATATTCGAATAATTGCTTTCACACTGTAAATTATAAAAGACATTTAGAAGTAATGCTGTGCAATAAAGTACATACAAACAATTTTAATAAGTTGTATGAAAATATGCAATTAGTACAATAAAAAAATTTTTTTTATGTGATTAGATGTATATTTAAGGTAAAAGCACTACTTCTGAATAAGCATTAATAACAGTCATCAAGTCCTAAACACAGTGTCATAAAAATACAAGTACTGTGACGACTCAGTCTCACTAATTCTTTCTATTTTTCCTATTTGATTTTAGACAATTGAAATATTAATCATACGGCAATGCTTTCTTGATCCTTCAATCATACATTGACTAATGAAATCTTGATTAATATTTATTTACCATTGTAATATTTAAAACTAATCGCGTGATGTTATATTTCTGTTGTGGCCGCCATATTGGACTAAGCGTAGGGCCATTTACTTATGTGTACTCCAATTTTTACGCCCTATTATTTGACACCCAAATCACGGAAGTCGCAAAAACATATGTTATTCGCCACTTAGTATAGACCACCACATTGTATGGGAATTGGCGTTTCGTTATTATCATTATTAAATATAATACATATTAAAACCATTTATTTAAAACATATTTTTCGAGAGTGCGTAAAGAAGAAGCTCGTTTGCCATATTGCACCAACCGCCATATTACATTTCTAATGACGTCACATATTTTATTATAGGAATAAAACAGCTCTAGATAATATCTTTAAGGGGGTAGTTGCGATAAATTAGACAACATCCACGTAACTACAACAAAACTAATTAATAGATGACGTTTGTCTTATTCTCGACAATTTCTTAAGTTCCGATGCATGAGGTTAAAAAATTTTAAAAAAAATTCTCAAAATGCGTATCTTAAACAAGTCGAAATTGTTTAAAATGAAAAAAATAAGTTCCTGGGAGAACTTTTTTCAAAAATCTCTGGTGAGATCTCAGGTGGTTTCTCAGCTGACTTTTCAGCTGAGTTTTTGGCATGAGATTTCACCTAAGAAATCAGCTGCAAACTCAGGTGAGATCTCACCTGATCATTGAAGACAGGGACCCGTTATGAAGTCTCTTTTAAGACTTCCTTAATAAATGTTTAAAGATCAATTTTGAGACACGTTTTGAAACTTGTTTTGAGACTTTGTTTGAGATTTATTTTGAGACTCTTTGAGACCTGTTAGAAGTCCTGTTTTGAGATTTGATTTGAGACCTGTTTTGGGAACCGCTTAAAAACTCAATTCAAGAGTCGTTTTGAGAACTGTTTTGGGACCCTCGTAAAAATGTAATTTGGGACCTGTTTTGAGACCCGTTTTAAGACCTGTTTTGGAAATTGTTTTAAGATTTATTTTAAGACATGTTGAAAGATCTGTTTTAAGACTTGTTTTATAAGCCTTTTTGAGGCTTCATTTGAGACTCGTTGTAAAACTGCTGTAAGATTTATTCTGAGACCAGTTTTGAGACTTGTTTTGTAAAGTGCTTAGAGGTCTGTTAAAAGACCTGTTTTATGACTAGTTTTGAGAACCATTTTGGACTAGTTTTGAGACCTTGTTCAAGATTTATTTTGAGACTCTTTTTGAGACCTATTGAGAAACCTGTTTTAAGACCTGTCTTCAAACTTGTTTTAAGACCTGTTCTACAAGATTTATTGCAAGACATGTCTGGGACCGTTTTTTCACCTGTTAGTAGACTTGTGTTGAGACCTCATTCGAGATTTTTGTCTAGAGTCTTTTTGAGTCCTGTTTCTGACTTAGTTTGATACTTGTTTCCAGAATTTTTTCAAGGCCTGTTTTAAGATTTTTTTTTTAAGGGTTATTTTGGATTTGTTTTAAGAGTTGTTTAAAACTCAGGTAGGGAGATATTTTGAGTCTAGTTTTTGTACTGCTTTTGAGACTTGTTTTGAGGCCTGTTTTGGAACCTGATCTGAGATACTCATTCGCAAATAATTATGAATAAAATTAACATATACTATGAATAACATTAACGAATACCAAATTAAAAAATAGCAATAACAAGTATAACACTGCTATTTTATCGCCATGTACTCTCAGAAGCACGCTATATTTCCAGACATATACTGGCTGAGTATATACTACAACGCGCTGAAAAACCAGCCTAGCAGCATCTGCAACATTGCTATACTTGTTTCTGTTGCTACACTTACATTCTAGTAGTAATTCAATAGCAACTACCTACATCCCAGCCTGCAAGGTGTTGTGTATAAAAAAATAAAATAGAAAGGGTCGTATATTTTCAATTGCTTTGATCACCTATGCATAAAGTTTTAATTGCTTCTGTCTCAAAATAGCAAAAAAAAAAATATTTTTGTAAAGAAAAATTGGCTTATCTTTGACAGGTGATGAAACAATAAATATGGAACACTCCGAATTGCTTCTACCGCCAATGAACTGCTTTTGACCTCCTTAATTGCTTCGGTGAGTTTGATAACAGCTTCGTTGATACAAATAATTTATTGATAGAAATTTGATTTCCAGCAATAATCTAGGAAATATTTTTGTACACACAACACTTTGCAGGCTGGGGTGTAGGTGGTTCAATACTCAGTCAAAAATCATTAGCTATTATTTTAACTATAAATTATAGCTCTATTTACAGCTACAATCAGCTACAATAATAGCTATAATTGACTACAAAGTAGCTATAATCATGTACAAACAACTATAAAAAGTAGCTGCTTACAGCTATAAATTTCTTGCGAATTTTAATTAGCAGAATTTATTCAATAATCTTTTTTAAAGTTCTTATGTAATTTCTTTTATAATTTTTTATGTAATTTCTTACATATGTTTTTACGTAAGTTCTCATATAAGTTCTTTAAATAGAACTTATGTAAGATCTTATGTAAATTATCATGTATCTATAAAAGTTCGTGTATTGGTCGTTTAAATGCATTTAATTACTGTCTACATAAATACACAGTGAATTTTAAAATTTTTTCTGCATAAAAACTGGTAGAATAGCTAATTTAAATTAGTAAATACCAAAAAAAAGCATCTCTTACCTCCACTAAGGGGATTGGACCCTGGTCCGGAGAATCTCCAGTCAAAAGTCTTACCCACTTGGCCAGAGTGGATACGATTTAAGGAAAAGAATTGACGTCCTCATAAGGTACTTCCAGAACTAATGTTTATTTTTCTATTTTGTGGATAACATTTACCACCTTGGTTACCTCATTGGTTAATAAGCATTTTATAAATGTATATATAACATTGGTTTGAGTTTGATAATGCGTTTCTCGACACTAAATCTAGTAATTGATTTCACAACTACTTTTGGTTCACGGATTTTACTTGAACTTTACTTATACTTTTTATTCTAAGGGAAAAATAATCTATTTTTAAAAGTGTAATAAATTTATTGTTATTGTTACAACAACAAAGTTGAGGATCAGCTTCTTCTCTTCAATACTTTAATGTCGGTATCGAAAACCAGCAGCAAAAATAATTTCTCACTTAAACATTACTCAAAAAATTATATAAATTCTTAAAATATAAGTTACTACATGAAATAAAGTTTTTAAAAAAAGTATTTGATTTGAATAAAAAGTGGAAAAACGTTTAACTAGTATCAGAGATTCTAAAAAGCAATAACTTGAGGACTTAATAACATCGATGTAAGTATCAGGCGTACCTTATGAGGGCATCAATTCTTGCCCATACATCGAATCCACTATGGCCAAGTCGGTAAGACACTTGCCTAGAGATTCTCTGGACCAGGTTCAAATCCCCTTAGTGGAGGTAAGAGATACTTTTTTTTTATTTACTAATTTATATTAGCTATTCTAACAGCTTTTATTCAGAAAAAATTTTTAAATTCACCATGTATGTATCTAGATAGTAATTAAATACGTTTGAACGACTGATACATGATCTTTCATAAGAACTTACATAAGAAATTACATAAGATCTTATGTAAGTTCTTGGTTGATAAGCAAATGCAAGTTCGCGTACAAGTTCTGACACAAGTTCTGTTAAAAGAACTTATATGAAAATTGACACAAGAACTTACATAAGGAATTACATAAAAAATTACGCAAAAACTTATGTAAGACCTTATGACAAATTTTCAGCTGGGAGCTGATAATTTTTGAGTGAGTAGCGCTGACTACATACAGGATACAGGCTATAGCAGAATTTACGATAGCCTCAAGTACGCTCATTTTAAGGTTAATTCGAGGTGTTAGCAATTTTCAGAAAATGGATTCAGACATGCCCTTACCAAGTGTGAAATATATTTAATATCTATCCTGTTCCTGAGGAATGAATTTGCTCGGAAGTAAGTCTTACCAAAGAAAATTATTATTTTTTCCATCAATTCTTTTTATTTAGTTAATATTATTTAAAAACGAATGACACTGTTGTTGCGAAAAAGTTATCTGTTCTTTAGTTTTGCAGTTCTCTAGTTTTGCAGGATAAATAAGCAATTAAATTTTTTTTGCGTAATGTACGCTTATGCATTAGTAATTACAGAAATAACAGATTACATTAACATTTTAAATACATTAAATTTTTGTTATTACATGTGGTAGTGGTCGAAGGCATTGCATACTCTGAGCCTTCAGAAATAATGTGATACGTTGGATAAAGGTAAGTGGATGGAAACGACAAATACTCTTATCCACTCATATTTTAAATATTCGAAACCTTTGGTGACGATTAAGTTTTGAACATGAATTGATTATGGTGCTGCCAATTGATTACTTTTATACTATGGTTTAACAACCCAACGTTATATAGTTCTAGTAACCCACCCAGTAACGTTTTCGAAGTGTGATAAGCGAGACACTACTTTTCGATTATACTTTAGGCCCAAGGTGTATGCACACTTCTCAGATTTTGATATGGGAGTTTGGTTGTGACATTAGTGGAATGTTACGTAGGAACAATGTAAACAATATTTTTTTTTTTTTTAAATCAAGAGAAATCATATTAAGAACAGTCGGTAAGGCACAATTATCCTTTTAATATGCATTAATACTTTAGAAACAAATCCTATTACTTAAAATTTAATTTTCAAATTCTCTAGATAAAACTTGTCTCATTACCCTGTTAAATGGTTCCGGTACAACATGATAAAACCTGATATAAATTTTTTTTAGTATACCGGACATAAAATTGCGAGGTATAATATTTTATCAGTAAATTTTTTGTCTTCCCAATGTATCGGTGTATATGATGTAAAAATATGTACCATGATTTGAAACGAGATATACCTATATGTGGATAACAAGTACATATGGTAATTTACGAAATAGTTGTACATATTATTTTATATAGGTTATTTTCTAATGGTTGCGTATGGCGAATCTTGATGTTTATTTACAATTTTTCAACTTGTTTGTATTACCCGTCCAGAATTAAATATCCCTATTTAATAACGCAAACTTTATGACATAGGTTTTTCTTGATACACTTGTGATAAGTTTGTATAAGAAAATTCTTTATACATTTGTATCATGTCTTACAAGCAAATAACTATGCATAAAATTCATTTATATTTTTTTTTTCTTAGTATTTTGATCTATTCTTGGTACATAAGGTCTTATAAAATATGTCAGGTGCAAATACACACATATATTCTTATAATTTTAGTCTTTCAATGGTGTCATGTGATGTTATTATATGATTCTCGTCTAATTTCTACTGGTTTGGTATTTAATGTGGATATGACTGACAATGTCAACATGAAACTTCGTGTCTTAGGGCCCATGGAGCTGAGCTTGCCAAAATATTGTGTAAATATTAAACGAACAACAACAATTGTAATATACACGTTCTGACGTGTGCTTCAATGTAACGGATTCACAAGATATCGATGGATTCCCGCGTGACGCAAGTACATTAATATCAGTTAAACGACTTATATCAGTTTTTCTTCATTCGAATCCAATCTTGCCATAGCTCAGCGGTAACACGTTAGATTTAAATACCTGTGGACTCCGGTTCGATTAGAGCTCACGGAAAAATTTTTTAAATTTAATTTTCAGAGTGGTAATTAATATAAAATTATGTAAATACGTGATAAATAATAATGATTGTCAGACTAAAATTTATAAACTATTGGGATTATGCCTCTATCACGTAACCTCAGTATATATATGACTAATATAGAGGCGAAATAACACAGGTCTTATGGGAGGAATCTTGTTTTTATTTTTTTTTCGCACTTAAAAAGATATTGAGCTTAAAAAGGTTGTTAATTCCATGTGACTGATATAATAGGAGTTACGTAGTTATTTTTTTCCTTTGGTGAATTCGTTCATGAAGGTTGAAACAGCGTTTTGTACGTATACGGAGTGCCGTTTAACCCTCCTTTGAGCTGTTTGTTTCAGCTGTTGCTGCTGCTGCACTACTGCTGCTGATGCTCAGAGATAAACAAACAGCTCAAAGTAGGGTTAAACGGCACTCCGTATACGTTCAAAACGCTGTTTCAACCTTCATGAACGAATTCATCAAAGGAAAAAAATAACGACGTAACTCTCATTATGTCAGTAACATGGAATTAACAACCTTTTTTAAGCTAAATATCTTTTTAAGTGCAAAAAAAATAAAAAAAAGATTCCTCCCATAAGACCTGTGTTATTTCGCCTCTACATTAGTCCTATATACTGAGGTCACGTGGTAGAGGCATAATCCCAATATTTCATTAAATAAATACTTAGTAATTGAGATATGATCTATATTGAGGCTCTTAAGTACGTAAGAACACATAATATACACGTAAAGATAGTCTAGTCAAAGGCAAGCCGCAAAAAAAGGCACGTTTGATACATCTTTCATTTTTACAAATGATTATTTTAAATTTCAATAAAGTATTTTTATTTGACTGAAAATCCGTTTGAATTTTAAAATAGTATATTAATCGAATTTTCCAAAAGATTTGAGTTCTAGTCAGACATCTAAGCTCATTTTTTTTTAAATACTAAATTTCAGTCATGTATATTAATTAGCTGACCATATAATTACAGGTAAAATATTTGAGTATGATCATGCGTGAAACATAATAAGCACGTTATAACATCATATCACACGTATCATGATAATTTAGTGGATCCTGATGAATGATTTGGTTATGTAATTAATCTTACACGACAAGATACTATTTTGTGTCAGCTCTATACTCTCCCTAAAAAAAACTATAAGCAATTGTAAGTCGTATGTTTGAGTCGGAAAAAAATTTATATATTTCACAATACTGTTTAAAACTTGTATGATCCTACAGGGTTTGTATAAAATTATCCTGGGATATTCATACAAAAACACTAATCAATATATAAGGTTTTGGTGCAAAGACCCACATCTATCCTGCTATAATTTTTTTTTATCGCGTTTTATCGGAGTCATCCAACAGGGTAAATACTGATATGCAACAAAACACTTTCTTGGCTGTGGATACGATTAATTCATTGTACAATATAGTTGTAGTATAATATACGTAACATATACATACGTTACTTGTGTAAGGCCCGAGGTCAAAATGCACACACACACACACACACACATACATTCACACACACACATATATATATATATCTACACCGTGTATCGAAAATGACTGAGGAAAACTGTACTACGCGATAAAGCTTGCCAAGACTGATAGAAAAGCTCTCAGTACCGGTAGTGTAATCAACTCTTGATGGAGGGTGCAGTGGTGGGGAGGTGCCTAGGGGAAAAGAAGGTTGCTACGCAGAGTGTAGCTTTATCGACTGCAGAGAATCAATGAGTCGTCGAACCGGAGGGTAATGCAAACACTGCTAAAATAAATGAGGATGTAGCAATAATAAAAGGGATGATAAAAGAATGCTCTTGGTAGTAATAATCTTAATAACCAATTCGCTTTTCTCCAAATTTTCAGCACATCTCTGAAAATAAACTCTACCGAAAGAAGAAGGAATCATAAAAGGACGCTGGCAAAGCGGGATAAACACTTTACTCAAATTGACGGTCCTTAAGTATGGAGAGCCAAAATAATAATTTCTCACCTTTGAGCACACTCACTGGTGACAGCTCAGTAAACTCCAAAAATTAAGATTAACTGATCAGTTGGCTTATTGCAAATCTGAAAACCAATCAATGTATGGATTGGAGCAACCGCATGATTTTCAAGTTCCAGACGATGGTTTCACTAAGAGGATAAGTCCATTTTATTTCTTTCCACTTCCTCGCATACTCACTGGTGAAACATAAGTAAGATTACTCAACTGAGACCAACTGGCCAGTAACACTCAAAATTTTTGTATTTGCCCTAGTGTGTACTCTAATTATCTTTGTTTTTAGTTGTGTAGTGGATTAACTGGCCAGTTGGTCTCAGTTGAGTGATCTTACTTATGTTTCACCAGTGAGTATGCGAGGAAGTGGAAAGTCATAAAATGGACTGATCCTCTTAGTGGAACCATCATCTGGAACTGAAAAACTATGCGCTTACTCCAATCCATACATTGGTTGGTTTTCATATTTGCAATAATCCAACTGATCAGTTAGTCTTAATTTTTGGAGTTTACTGAGCTGTCTCCAGTGAGTGTGCTTCCAAGTGGAAACTCTTTTTTTTGGCTCTTTGTACTTAATAGACTGGCAACTTTAGTAAAGTATTCATACCGGTTGTGTCAGTATACTTTTTGACTTTCTGCATATAATGATGTGTTACGTTCTGTACAGATTACTTTTAGAAATGTCCCGTAAATTTGGTGAAAGTAGATTTGTCGACTAAAAGCACCAGTACCAAGAACATACTGTGGACTTGGAATTTATGTATGGATTGACTGGCCAGTTGGTCTCAGTTGAGTAATCTTACTTATGTTTCACCAGTGAGTATGCGAGGAAGTGGAAAGTCATAAAATGGACTACTCCTCTTAGTGAAACCATCATCTGGAACTTGAAAATCATGCGCTTGCTCCAATCCATACATTGATTGGTTTTCAGATTTGCAATAAGCCAACTGATCAGTTAATCTTAATTTTTGGAGTTTACTGAGCTGTCACCAGTAAGTGTGCTCAAAGGTGAGAAATTAATATTTTGGCTCTCCATACTTAAGGACTGGCAATTTGAGTAAAGTGTTTATCCCGCTTTGCCAGCGTCCTTTTATGATTCCTTCTTCTTTCGGTAGAGTTTATTTTCAGAGATGTGCTGAAAATTTGGAGAAAAGCGAATTGGTTATTAAGATTATCACTACCAAGAGCATTCTTTTATCATCCCTTTTATTATTGCTACATCCTCATTTATTTTAGCAGTGTTTGCATTACCCTCCGGTTCGACGACTCATTGATTCTCTGCAGTCGATAAAGCTACACTCTGCGTAGCAACCTTCTTTTCCCCTAGGCACCTCCCCACCACTGCACCCTCCATCAAGAGTTGATTACACTATCGGCACTGAGAGCCCGCCCCCCGATGCTAAGCGGTCTGTGATTGGCCGAAATTATTAATGTTAATTTGTCAATACCTTGGAGAATGCGGATCAAATCAAAATTTTGTAAAGAGCTTTTATATCAGTCTTGGCGAGCTTTATCGCGTAGTACAGTTTTCCTCACTCATTTTCGATACACGGTGTATATATATATATATATATATACAATACGTTATAAATCATTTGTCCGATAGTTTAATAGAATTAACCATATTTATAAGAAAACGTATTTATAACCTCACATTACTAACAATTTTTACGATAACTTTTTTATTGTATATTAGAAAATAGGAGCGTTAGGAGCTCTTGGAAGATCTCATCGAAACTGTAATAAATGAGCTTTTCATAAAAATTTTGAGATTATTTTTACATTTGTATTGTGTACTTAATATTAATACAAATCACTATCCAATTCGATATCTCTTAGCAAAAAAAAGAGCTGTATGTGCTCTGACAGAACTGTCAAAAAATGCATATTACAATGCATTAAATGAAAATTGTACTTGAATTTTGGACTCTTAGTATAATGCTAAGTAAGAACAGCTTTATGTTTATCCATCACTTTTCAAATTGACAGTTAAACGCTTTTACACAACAGTCGAATATTAGAGTTACCGGCTCTTTGAAAAAAGAGCTTTACAGGCTTTTATGAATGCGTCAAAAAGTTGCGATTGTAATTCACTCAATGCAAATACAACTCCGCCTCTGCACTTATTTCAAATATAATACAACTACATTTTGATGCACTGCCTTCCAAGTCGATAACCAAACGCTTTGAAAATATACAGAAAATTGATTAGCGTTACGGTCTCTCAGTTTTTATTTTGGGTAGATCAAGTTTACAAATTCGTGAGCCTGTCATATTGGCTTATCGTGATGAAAAAATTGGAAAAATTTCTGGAATACCCTTGACTTCAGTGAAATATAAAATGTTCAAATTAGGAAGTGATTGCGTTTGTTTTCAGTAACATTTCCTGGTGACATATTACATTTGTCAGAATTAGGTCCCGCAATTTAAACGCCATCAAACTATTGGACACAATTTGTATTGGTTTCGTAAAATGCATGGAAATGTTGTTTACGTTAATAACTTTCAAATCCTATATGATACATGGAATAGGCCTTTTTGGTAGAATGACAAATATATAGGTTATTACACGAATATCGGCATATTTCAATGGCTTGAATAGGCAATCATTTTTCCTTAAAGATTTTTTTTGTAATGTTTGTGACAATAATAATCTAAAAATTTTCGATTGCTGCTGTCTTTGCAGAAAAAAATTCATATGTTTCTCTCGTCCTCACGTTAGAGATGCTGCAGCCACGCATGCACTTTCTAATTTTGGGCCTTCTTGAGCAACGTTGTCTTCTATAGGTGACAATATCAGTCATAGTCGGCAAATTTATTTTATGTTTGCAGGCTGCAGTCGTAAATATAGTCGTCAGGATCCATCGCATTCTGAGGCATTGTTTCTATACACAGATACCCGAATATCTAATTTCTTTATTTTTTTTTACTGTGTATTTAGCACTTAGTGTTCTCAGTTTATTTTTTATTTATTTTTTTTCATTTTTTATTTCAGTAAACAGTTCCTTATGCTATGTATGGTTTTTCCCATAATTGCTCATTTTTATTGCGTTGATTTGACCTTGGCATCTATTGGTGGATGAATTAAAACTACTTGATTTCTCTTACGTAGGACCGAGTCAAAAAAAGTTATTTTCGACAAAATAGTCGTACTACTTCGTTAATTTAAGGGTACATGGTACTTTTTTTTCTGTCATTAATTTTAAAATGAATCTTCAATGAGTAGAGAATTCTTTAATTACATTAATAATTCAATATTTCTGACTTACATAACTCGAACTGCTCTACTTATTTTCTATTTCAAATACATGCTCAAGCCCATTGACCACATCTCATTAACAAAGACTGTGACTTTACCGACAAGCGCACTTATGAGTTTTTTCATGACTTCCTGTCATCACAAGTTGTAACGAGGTAAATCTGGCCTCCAGGATCATGCTGCTCTCGCTGACGCAACGCGTATGACGTCACACCGGCAAAGGCTTATCTTCTTTGTTTTCTGTTTTGGCTTCCGGGAAAAAGGAGAAGAGGACGACGCGACGTGGGACACAGCAGCAACAGTGGCGAAGGAATACGAGTGAGCGCGTGCAGCACTGTTCGGGCCACGGCGGCGGTCCTCGGGTATGAGGAAGAGAGGGAGAGGGAAAAAATGTGCCAAGATGTACGCACTGTGGTCGCAGCAGGACGGGCTGACTCAGTCTCGAGTCGAGAGCCATCGCGCGCGCATAGAAGCCAGAGGTTTTGCAAGTTGAGAGAGAGAGAGCGAGAGAGGGAGAGCGAAAGAGAGAGAAAGCTGTTTTCAGAACGAGAGAGAGAAAAAAGAAAGCTGCTGTATCCCCGTCGTGGGAGACCATCACCGCGAAAAGATCTAGAACGAGAGAGAGAGCGACCGCAGAACGAGGAAGAGAGAGAGAGAGAGAGAGAGAGAGAGAGAGAGAGTAAGACCGCAGCCATCAGCCCTACGGATTCACCAGCAGCTCGAAGCCCAGCAGGATGCCATACGCCCTTGTCACGAGTCAGAGAGCCGAGAGGTAACGTGTTTTCTTTTCCCTCTGTTTTTCGTGCGTCGTGCTAAGGCTCGCGAGCGCCGGTAGACCTCCTGGACGAGGTCCAGGAGTAGACAGAGGACAGGGAAAGAGAGAGAGAGAGAGAGAGAGTGCGAGTGCGAAAGAGAGAGAGAGAGAGACAGAGGACCAGGTCACGAGAAGTCGTGGGTGCATGCTCGGGATGCCGGGTTTCGGGTGTTCGCGCGTTTCCGCTCCAGGTGTGCAGGATAGAGGGGCATAGCAAAGGAAGAGATTGATGCACGGCTGCAGGCAGATACACAGAGTGAGAGAGAGAGAGGAAGAGAGAAAAAAAAGGACCAGGACTAGGGACAAAAGAGGACAAGGGTAAGGTTACCGGGAGACAGTGAGAGCACAAGAGAGAGAGAGAGTGCAAAGAAAATTTTAACAGGACGAAAAGGAAAAGGCAGCGACTCGCATCGAGCGGTAGAGGAGAGTAAGATTGAGTGTTTGGCAGGGAAGGGACAGGGGCGAAAGGTTGCGTGTGAGGGCATGCGCGAGTGTTCGTGTGTGCGTACGTGACGTGGCCAGGAGCGCGTTAGGGCACCGAACCCTCCTGGTCTCAGGACCCCGAACGTGCGCTCGTGATTCGCGTGGCGAGGCGAAGCCACTGCAGTGCCATCGAGAAGTTATTTGTAGAGCAGTGAGAAGAGTTGTAATAAACATATTTCCTTAACTCGACGTGATAGCCTTTTCCATATTTATTTTTTTTGGTAGAACGAGAGAAAATTCCCGTGCAAGCTTCCCTTTTTAGTAGCAGAATCCAGGAGGACGAGGGACCTGGAGGACGCACGAGACGAGGTATCCACTTTCTACGTTCCCCCCCCTTTTTTATTTTCAGGTACGAAGGCAGTGTGACAAAGTATATACCATTAAAGCGCATGCTTTTTACTCTTATCTGCATGCCTACAGCACCTAACACTTTTTTTACGCACGAACTTTGCGTCCCTGACAAAGCTCAACTTACGTACACGTTAAATACTTTCACCAAACTAATACAAACATTTTTTATCACTTTTTTTCTCTCTCAATCTCTCTCTCATAAACCATAAATGTATGAATACAACTTGTTGTTTTCATAATATTATTATTCATAATTTGATTTGATTTTATGACTTTTATACAATAACTGATGGAAATTGATAGAATTATTTTTATCATGAATATGCGTTTGAAATTAATTCGTTTAAAATTGATAGGCTACATATATTCTAATTGAATCAAGTTAAATGTAAAAAACTAATGCATCCCTCATGACAAATCTCACGCGAGATCTCATCTGATATCTTGAGTGATTTTGCACCTGAAATCTCAGGTGAGATCTCATGCCAAATTCTTATCTGAGATTGCAGGTGAGATTTCTGATAGAAAAATAATTAAAATCGTTTTGTGCAACCATTATAATTTATACATTAATAGAATGATTACCAAAAATATCAACAGTTACAGAAAAAAAAAAAAAAAATTTGGCGAATTCAGGACATGAACTCGAGCCCCCCGTTTATCAGACAAGCATCTTACCGCTTGGTCTAGTCCAACAATTTACGTCTATATAGAGTGTAAGTACCATGTGTTATTGTTTTTCTTATTTACAACTTAATCATACATTTATTAATATATATAGTTTTCCCCAATCTTAATTCTGATAGTTAACCAGCTAGATAATATTCAGGAACATTATTTTCTTCACAAACAATATAATCTCTTTTAAAGTTACTCTTGAGGAGGCTTTATATCCAAGTAAGGCATAAGTTTTTAATAACTCTTATAAATGTTTATTTGAATGTTATAATAAAAAAAAACTACATTATAAAATAGAGGGACTTGATGTGTTGTGAATAAATTATTTTTCAAAAATCCAAATTGCTTGCGTGTACATCATCTTATTTTAAAAAAACACTTGTAAAAGTTAGAAATCCTTAAAGCTATTTATGTTATTCCAACTTTTCAAACTTGTTATACTCCTTGAAGAATTTCAGATAGAGTAATTACTGTAAATTTTTTGATATAATACATGTGTAATGAGTTAGGTGCAATTGTTTATACGAAACTGTCGGTTTTCACTCGTTTTTTGCGTTTTCGGAAAACAATTACATTTAACTAACTAAACATGAATTATATCAACCAATTTTCAGTGATGACTCCATCTGTAATTATTTACGTAGTATAATAAGCTTTGAAAAGTTGGAATAACATGAATAGCTTTAAGGATTTCCAAATTTTATAAGTGTTTTTTCAAAATAAGATAATGTACACGCAAGCAATTTGGATTTTTTTAAAATAATTTATTCACAACACATCAAGTCCCCCTGTTTTTTATTGAAGTTTTTCTTTATTATTACATTTAAATAAACATTTATAATTGTTATTAAAAACTTATGCCCTACTTGAATATAAAGCTTCCTTAAGAGTTACTTTAAGGGAGAAAATATTTTTTGTGAAGAAAATGTTCCTGAATATTATCTAGTTGGTTAACTATCGGAATTAAGATTGGAAAAAATTATATCTATTAATAATTGTATGATTTATTTGTAAATAAGAAAAACAATAACACATGGTACTTACACTTTATATAGACGTAAATTATCGTACTAGTATCTCATCCACTCTGGCCAAGCGGTAAGATGCTTGTCTGATAAACTGGGGGCTCGAGTTCGTGTCCCATATTAGTCAAATTTTATTTTTTCTACAACTGTTGATAATTTAGGTAATCGTTCTATTAATGTATGAATTATAATCGTTGCACAAAATTTTTTTATTTATTTTTCTTCCAGAAATCTCACCTGAGATCTCAGATAAGAATTTGGCATGAGATCTCCCCTGAGATCTGAGGTGAGAAATCACATGAGATATCAGATGAGATCTCGGGTGAGATTTGTCAGGAGGGATTTAACTGAAGTACAAATCTTATTTTAGGTAACTGTAACCTGTACGTTTTTTTATTGTAGACATATTTCTAATATTTAAAAAACATATCAAACAAGCACTTAGTAAAACACTTTTTTGTTTGTAAATAATTTCATAATACCTGTTACAAAAAGATTTATTTTATTTTACTTATTACAGTGATTAACTTGTGAGAGCTGCAAATGCTCTGCCTGAGATACTGTTAAAACAATTTTTTTCACCATTAAAATGATTTTTGAAATACGTCTTTTATATTTATGATGTTATTATGATTTTTTTATTTTCTATAATATGATTGAGCAGCCTTTTCGATTGCAGGAACAAAAAAGCTCCCTGATCTCGTTTTCCTGTGCCCGCCGTTTCAATATCAAATCCTTTAACCGTATTTATTCCTGAATTATTCGGTAACCCACTGCAAGATATTTTTAGATAAGTACAAAACAATTTTTTCTCAATAAATCAAACGGCTAATTATATGTTTGAGGTAGTATGTGATAATATTTTTCATTAAGAGATGCTGAATGGTGGAGATGTATGAATCAGATTATTAAAAAATCGTAAGAACCGGAAATATATGAGTAATCTTCTCTAAATCCATAAAATCCATCCATTAATAACATCGTCACTCGAATAAGTTCGTCTCAATTACGGAGAGCAGCTCTTTAGAGAATAGTATCGCTTATTACTTAAGGCCCAATGCGATATGCGGCAGAATACATCTTAAACTTTTGCCTAAGGTAGAATACTACAAAAAACAAAAAAAGAGCTTCGATCAAGTTCCTACATGACCAAAAGCGACCATTAAGGAATGCTTCGAGGTATTCTCAAAATTTTAAAACTATATCTTAAAAGACTAAAATCTTTTTTTTTTTTTGATGTTGAATATTTCTCGCCTTCCAAGTTATAATTATATGTTGTATTTTTATTGATCTTTTGGGGCAAATAACAAAACTCTTGGTTTTTCTTTTAGCGACGTTTCGTCAACTGGAGTATCAACCTCTTCAGGCTTTATTAACAATAATAATAAATTTTACAATGACTAATGAATATGGATACATATAGTGTAAAAATGACAATTGGAAGACCTTATTGAAAACCGTGAAGGAAACTTGAACGTGTCAAGAAAATAACTCACACGCGAGTCAAAATGGCAAAGGTGCCCACATTATAATGACCATTGCTTTTATAGCCAGGCACATATATACGCACATAAAAATTTCGCAATTTAAGGACCGAAATTTGTAGTTTACATATCTTACTTATAAACAAACTCGTTATAGAAATATACATTTATTTCTAGAACCTTACAGATTTGAAAAAACTTTGATAAGTGCGACTTAACTTATGTACATCTTCTTGTATATTTATATTGTGACTATTGGAGGTAATGTAAAGCATTTCAGAGATCAACCATTAGTTGTAATTCGGTTCTTTGTCCAATATTTTGATATTATCCCAATCAAAATTATGATCATTAGAGATTTGGTGTGAAGTTACTCTTCGTTTTACCTGTATATTTTGCTAGACAGTCACTGCATGAGATTTCATATACAACATTTGTTGTATCCAAAGTCTCAGTGACATCTTTTCCCAACTGTATAATATTGTTTAATTTTTTGTTTATTCTGGGAATTACTTGTATATTAAATTTTCTTAAATATCGTTTTATTTTGTCAAAGTTTTGTGGGAAGTAAGGCAAACTTATAATCGTGGTATTTAAATGCAAACGTTCTGTAGCTGTAATATTTCAATTGATATAAAATATTTAAAGACATCATTACATACATTGTATAACAAAATAATACAATACCAAATAGATAAAAAACAATTACATTAATATTTCGTGAACGTTGACAAAAAAATGTTTTAGATCAAAGAGTCATTTGAAGTTTGTACTTCAACATAAGTTTGTACGTTTGTTTTTAAAACTAGAAACACATAAGCCAGCATTTGAAAATAGCCAAAAGAAATTTGTTAATCTTACACAGACAACCATACCAGAAGAGGTTGCCCAAATAGTATCACTTGAACAAGGTTTTAGTGAAAGAACATCAAATTTAAAAAAAAGTGATGTTATTGATATATTTAAAAATTTAGAACATGGTTTAATAAATACAAGAATAAATGACAGCTCTAAAGAGTCGAAAAGACAAACCATAAGTTCAATAGTAAATCTTAGCATAAAAAATAAAACACATTTAAATCAAAATGATCTAGTGTTGGCATGTACGACTTTTCAATAGGCAGTATATATAGTGTGAAAGACAGCGCCACAGGCAAGGTGATACTTGCGGGCCCTGTAGTCAGTACAGTGTAAGCCACCGTGCCTTCTACACCTCTCGTCAGTTCTAGCTTTATTGTCTTTGTCTGATAAGTCGGTTGTAAGTCTGTAAAGTCTGTTAATTATATCTGTTGTGTTCTACGTCGGTCGGCAGTTTTATTAAATAAACTTTTTGTCTAACTTGAAATACTCGTTTTATTATTTCGCGCACCCCCTTTACTCACACCTCTTCATCTAGTTTACAGTAAAAAAATCAATCAAACCAAACAATTTTAGAAAGATTACCAAGACTTGATTTTTCTAAAATCTGATAAAGGCAATACCTCTGTATGTATGGAAAGAGACAAATCTATTGAAAAAATGACTGTGCTTCTGGGTGACACTGACACATATGTAGAAATAAAAAAGAATCCGTTAAAAGTTTTACGAAAATAGATACATGAACACTTAAAATATCATAATGATGACAATTTTTTAAAATACAAGTTTCACAACATACAAATTACACAAACAGATACACACTTAGCCAAAGCATATAGACTCCCAAAAATATATAAAAAAGATGTTCCTATAAGACCCGGCCATCATTTCACTAACCAACAGTCCAACTTACATGCTTTCAAAGATACTATATAATGACTTAAAAGTATGTATACCAAAATCAAAATTCCACACCAACAATAGTTTAGATCTTATACATAAAATTAAATCTTTTAAAATACCGGATGATTATGTGTTGGTGTCCCTGGATGTTACTTCACTATTCACTAATGTATCGTGTGATTTGGTTATGAAAAGCCTTGAGAGACGTGTAAATCACATTCGTTGTGCAAAAATTCCGTTTAATGATATCAAAGAGTTAACGAAGTTTCTATTCGAAAACACATATTTTACCTTCAATAAAAAATGTTATCAACAAATATTTGGTACCCCAATGGGGTCACCAATTTCTTCTTTTTTTGCGGAATTGGTGCTTGACAACTGTGTGAATGACTGTTGAAAAATTTTAAAAAACAAACATAATGTGGAACCGCTCTTTTATTTTTCATACGTTGACGATTCTATTACTTGTATAAGAGAAAAAGATATTGACCTTGTGACCAAGGTTTTTAATAAATATGACGTAAATTAAAAATTTACACATGAAGTAGAAATAGAAAACCAAATTAATTTCTTAGATATGACGCTAATGAGAGAAGATAATAAAATCATAACTAATTGGTACAGAAAAAAATCGTCTACCAACACACTCTTACGCTATGAATCAAATCATACACCGCAGCAAAAAAACAATATAATTTACAATCTAGTAGACAGGGCGATAAAACTTTCTGATTGTTCATTCCATAGTGAAAATATAAAAATTGTAAGACAAATGCTGCTTGAGAATGGCTATCCAAGGTACCTTATCAATAAACACATTAAGATTAGACTTTGTAAAATTAATAATGCTACAATAAAAGCTACAGAACGTTTGCATTTAAATACCACTATTATAAGTTTGCCTTACTTCCCACAAAACTTTGACAAAATAAAACGATATTTAAGAAAATTTAATGTACAAGTAATTCCCAGAATAAACAAAAAATCAAACAATATTATACAATTAGGAAAAGATGTCACTGAGACTTTGGATACAACAAATGTTGTATATGAAATCTCATGCAGTGACTGTCTAGCAAGAAAACGAAAACATCAAAACAACTATAAATCGGAATCGGTAGTAACTTTACACCAAATCTCTAATGATCATAATTTTGATTGGGATAATATCAAAATATTGGACAAAGAACCTAATTACAACAAACGTTTGATCTCTGAAATGCTTTACATTACCTCCAATAGTCACAATATATATATACAAGAAGATGTACATAAGTTAAGTCGCACTTATCAAAGTTTTTTTAAATCTGTAAGGTTCTAGAAATAAATGTATATTTCTAGAACGAGTTTGTTTATAAGTGAGATATGTAAACTACAAATTTCGGTCCTTAAATTGCGAAATTTGTATGTGCGTATATATGTGCCTGGCTATAAAAGCGATGATCATTATAATGTGGGCACCTTTGCCATTTTGACTCGCGTGTGAGTTATTTACTCGACACGTTAAAGTTTCCTTCACGGTTTTCAATAAGGTATTCCGTTTGTTATTTTTACACTACATGTATCCATATTCATTAGTCATTGTAAAATTTATTATTATTGTTAATAAAGCCTGAAGAGGTCAACACTCCAGTCGACGAAACGTCGCTAAAAGAAAAACCAAGAGTTTTGTTATGTGCCCCAAAAGATCAAGAAAAATACAACACACAATTTTTTTTTTTTTTTTTTCAATTCAAGTTTTATTACTGGTTGCGTAATAATTTTTTGGACTCTCTCTAAGACATGTGCACATAATAATGGTTGATAAATGCTGCAAATAAAAAAAATACAGAGAAAAATATACATATATTTTTTATTTTCTTATATTTATTGGATTTACTCCAAACGAGTACACATAACCTTGGTGCAGTTAGGCACATTTTACATTGATATTTATGACATGTTACAGTATCGGTTACAAATTACATTATTGGTTACACAGTTAACATTATAAGATACAGTAATTTTAATTTGTTGGTATAGTGATGACATTACTTAGACCACATCGAGAGCAAAGGATCTAAGTAGTGGACAGTTTTGCTGCGAGAAGGTCGCCCATCCCTTCATGAGGAGCGTTGCGTGGTGAAAAAGCACATGTAAGAGTGCACAGAGGTACTTGTTTGGAAGAGTCGCACTGGCTGGGAAACGAACCTGCAGTCTACCCCGTGCCACAAACCAACTGACCGAGCCACCATACGCTCCCCAAAAAGTAGGGGGAGACTGGACACAGTTGTGCCAATTTTTACTTGAGAGCCCTAAACTTTGAAAGTATGACACTTAGTGGAATGAAAATTGCTGGGCATGATAAATTGAAGACTCCTCTACATGTGCGTACAAAAATTATGACTGCAGATACAGCCGTTCACACGTACAAGCTGTTAGAAAAAAAAAATATGTCACAAGCAATCACACCCTAGGGGTGGTTGTGACAATGCCTGGGGACGATTGTGACAGGTTAAAAAGATATATTAAAACCGTTTTAAATCACTTTTGTTGTATCTTATGTTGAACATAATATAACGGCACCTACTTTTCGGAAAATTTAACATTAGTTTCCGATTAAAGGCATCAATTTTGGAACACTTTATATCTTATCTCTACTTTTGAACAGTATAATTTATTAGTATAGATATTATATACCCAAAGTATATATACGGGCAACGTAGTAGGTATTTTGACCACCGCTGTCTCAGTCAAAAATTATTAGCTATTATTTTAACTACAAATTATAGCTGTATTTACAGCTATAATAAGCTACAATAATAGCTATAATTGACTACTAAGTAACTATAATCATGTACAAATAAGAACTATAAAAAGTAGCTGTTTACAGCTCTAAATTTCTAGCAAATTTTAATTAACAGAATTTATTCAATAATCTTTTTTTTTGTAAGGTATATCAACCAAATAGGGGGATACTATCCGTATAATAATACTAAAAGTGGGGAGTTTAAGTATTTTTGAACAATAAAAGAAAAAAATTTAAACAGTTACATTTTTTTGTTTCTTCGTGTACTGTTTAAAAATATTTGAACCCCCACTTTTAGTGTTATTGTACGGATAATATCACCTTATTTGGCTCATATACCCTACAAAAAAAAAAGATTATCGAATAAATTCTGATATTTAAAATTCGCTAGAAATTTATAGCTGTAAACAGCTACTTTTTATAGTTGTTATTTGTACGTGATTATAGCTACTTTGTAGTCAATTATAGCTATTATTGTAGCTGATTATAGCTGTAAATACAGCTATAATTTATAGTTAAAATAATAGCTAATAATTTTTTACTTAGGTTCCTGCTCTTTAGAAAAGACTTTTTTGTGAACAACGCAACCTATACTGACGCTACCTCTGTTACTACTGTTGGTATTGGCTGCATCACGTTTACGAGCGTATCGCAATAATGTCATGTGATTTGCTTGGTGCATTTCTGCAGCTTTTCATACAGAAATCCCTTGCTTTGTATCGTTGTATGCATTTTAACATTACACGTACCTCTTTTCGTTCTCCTGGAACGTTCACGAGGCATCTAAAAAGAAAAAAAAAAATTTTACTTGTGTCACAACCGTGCCCAGGCAGTATGTCACAACCATACCCACTGCACTCATTTGAAAAAAAAAGTTACCACGTAAACACAACATAGCTTACATGTAAAGTAACTACTGAGTTTTATGCACTAATGTGGATCTTATAACGAGGAAAAATACTCATTGCTCGATCTGTACATGCACAGCGACAATCACAAAAAAAAGTTTAAAGAAAATACTTACATTTCACTCCCCAAATGTGATGTAGACATCTGCTGTCGTTGAATCACACGATAGCTGATGCTATACTGTGAAGCACAAGTGGCCCAGCACTCCACTCCTTTCCCTTCGTATATTTAGCGGTTCTCTCTTACAGTTTCCTCAATATAATCACTGTCACAACCGTCCTTTGGCACAACCGTACCCCATCTCCCCCTATATATATTTGTATATCGACGGCCCGGACGAAGAAAAGCTTAACTCAGATTTTGCCATTCAAAATAACATTAAGAAATCTTAGCAATTTAAAATTTCAAAATAATTCTAAATTTATTCTATACAACGGCATCTTTTCTTTTGAGCTGATTTTGTGAATAATGCCGTTTCATATGCTTAGACTGCTGTTTTATAGTCCTCTGGATTCTTACCGTGATTTCGACCATTTAAGAAAATGCATATATTTTCCTATATTATATAGTTAACTCAGTGGGGCATCCCACACATACCCCCCACCGTCCCCCATTTCCCCCCACCGCCCCCCCACCAACCCCCCACAAAATAAGGTAAAAATCCGTTATTTTCTTGCTTATTTTGACATATTGTAGTTTTTCTCAAAACCCCCCACAGCCCCCCACCGACCCCCACACATTTTTTCATGGCCCCCCACCGCCCCTCACAAAATATTATATTAATAGTATAGATGTATGGTATAAGTTTTTATTCAAGCCAGGGGGTTCAACCACGTATGGCTTCATGGGAAAATAACAACGTATGTTTTAATATTTAATTAAATAGTTACAGATTACTGCACAATACTATAATCAGCTGAACTTAAATACAATCAATTGTATTTCGATTTACTGGATCCCTTGGTTTTTTTGTAAGCATAAAGTTTTTGGTGGGCTGACTTTTTTTGTTAGCATTTTGTAACGTTGCATTTTGCCAGTCAATGTGTTAAAGTCTACTAATACATTCCTACCAAATCACATGGAAATATTTTATAGTATTTTCCTCAAAACATTCCACATTCCCCCACCAACCCCGTATGGCCCTCCCACTGACCCCCACGAATTTTTTCATGGCCCCCACCACCTCCCCACACCACTTTTTTGGAACCAGACTGTGATCATACCGTCTTTACCTATCTTTGGACAAAACTGTCTTATTGCCATGATTTATTTTATCGTCAAGAAGAAATTAAAAGTCATAAATTGATTCATAGGGGGTTGTTGCGCAAAACATCATTATTTATACAACTAAGTACGTTTAAAAACCAATTTATATGGAGTTAACAACATTTTGAAACCAAATAATATATACACATATATTGGTGGGCATAATTATTATATCATCATCACTTATATATTCCTTTATTACACAATTCTTTTTTTTCCGTACATAAACTAAAGTCAAATTTAGAGTATCATTAATATAAACAATGAAAGTTTCGCATCACTTTATGAGTCATCTTATAAAGCCTGATGAAACCACGAAGACTTACGTCCATTTCAATTTTGTTTTAAATTAATGCTGAAATTGGTACAATAGATGAACACGATATACATTCATGATATGTATTATTAATTAATAAATTTTACCTATACAAAAAAAATAATAATTAAATCATCTTATGAATATAAGATACATTATTATATTCAAAAATTTCTTTCCAAACTATATTTTCAATCTCTAAACTGTTTTCCCTATCGATTTAAACAAAAATTCCATTTTTATTTTTGCATCTTGATAAAGCCACGTATAATTGACCATGAAAAAATGAAGTTTTTTTTAAGTATAATCCCACATTATCAAAACTTTGACCTTGAGACTTATTTATAGTCATAGTAAATGCTACAACTAATGAGAATTGTTTTCTATATAAAATAAAAGGTAATGATGAACTATTTCCAGTATTTAATGTAATTCTTGGAATGAGAACTTTATTACCAATTTTTTCTCCCGTTACTATTTCACCTTATACGCTGTACTTTAGTAATTTAGTAATTCGCAATCGTGTACCGTTACATAATCCGTCTGATATACTCAAATTTCGAATTAACATTACTATTGTACCTATTTTTAATTTAAGTTCATGAGGTGGCAAGCCTTCACGAATGTTGTTTAACATTTCTACGGAAAAATTCAAATGAATATTATCATCTGATTTATCAACACCTTTATATGTTGCAGTATCGATGCTGTAGTAAGTTTTAGTTTCCCCATGTAATTTACTTAAAATCTTATTGTTTAAAAAAAAAGTATATTCATTATGTGAAGTTGGTATCACGTTATTGTCAAAACAGTTGGTGTAATTACCAAATATTTTGGTGCAGATATCATCTATTATCCAGGATTTAGAAATGTTAAATGTTTCTATGTCCCCTTTTCCAATTCTGAACTTTAATTTTGAAAATTCGTTATTACTAGAACAGATATTATTTTGTAATCTTAAAATTTTGAAGAAGTTTCATAAAAATGATGATTTAATAGTTTCTTCTATTATTATAGTTCTATTACCGTTTTTTTTTATGGAAGGATTTGTCAAAAATCTCCTCCTAATACTATTAATTTATCACCAAAGCAAATTTTTGTATTACACAAGTCTCTCAACGTTCTATTAACGATTTCTAAAGCTTCTTTTGGAATCATAGAAGCCTCGTCCCATATTATTAAATTAACTTCCCTTAATTTTTTTTTTTTCAGTTTCAAATTTTAAAAATAAACTTTCAATATTATCTAAGTCTAGAGGTAAACGAAAAGTTCTATGACTGGTCATACCTTTTGGTAGTAATACAGATGCAATTCCTGTTCGAGCCATTGACAAAATATTTGTACCTCTAGAAATAAAGTAATAAATGAGTGTCTTATATAAGTAGATTTCTCCGGATCCTCCAGGACCATCTATGAAATATACTTCTTTATCTTGTTCACAAATAGTTTTAAAAATTTTTCTTTGATCTTCATTTGAATTTGTGTACATTATATCTAACATTTTTTTATTGAAAGATATTTCCTCAATATTGCAATTATTTATATAGTTGCTAATGGTTGGCGTCGGTAAACTAAAAGACTCACATGATTTACCTTCCGATACCAAAATTTGATTAATATGTAGAAGAGCACAACTATTATTATCATTATCGAAGTCTTCCGTAAAATATTTTTTATATTCATTCCATATTTTATCTTCTTCAATGTTTTCTGAAATCAAAAACCAAGCAAAAAATTGTCTTAACTGGTATAGAAACATAATTGTTATGGCTTCTTTAAAAATATTGTCGATTTCAGAATCATGTTCTATTAAACCCATTGCAATTGCAGTATTCCTGAAATTTTTATATGTTATTCTATTACGTTTTTTAACGTCTTTAAACGATGTAGCCCCATGTAATTTATTTAAAATTATTTTTAAAAAAAAGCGTTCATGATCTTTTGGAGATACTATGTTTAATCTACCTATAGCAATATTTTTCAGTGTAACTTTTCTTTTTTTCCAAATTTTAAGTTTATTGTCAAAAATGTAATGTTCTGGAATGTTAACATATTTTAGCGATTTTGCAAAATCATCTACTTTATTTAATTCAAACCAAGCTGTAAGGGGTGTTTGATAATTTTTTATTATATTTTTGTTATTATTATTTTCAATTATGAGTTTTTGTTTATTTTCAAGATGAACAGCTAGATCTACAACTGTATGACTTCTACCACAAATTAGATATTCTTGAAGTCTCCAAGCTGCTTCCATTGGACTTAACTATCTAGCATCTACGTTACTACTAATTGTACTTTGTATTGATACTCCTTTGTATTGATACTCCTTTGTATTGAGTCCCACTAGTATATATATATATATATATATATATATCTTTCTATATTATATAGTCGTAAGAGTTAGAGCGAGGTTTTGCTCCCCCCTGCACCCCCCTGCACCCCCCGCTCCCCCAAAATAAGGTATTTATTCTTTCATTTTCTTGCATTTTTCGAGTAATCCTACTTTATTGATAGCTCCCCCCCGCTCCTCCCCCACCTACCCCCGCTCCCCCTCAGCTCCCCCTCAGCTTCCCCCAGCTCCCCCCCATTTTTCCCATATATGAAGTAAATTTATTAGTAAAGCCTTGTGTATTAACCATTACAAGTGGTCCAATTTTCAAATATAATTTTATTTGACCATAACAACAAATTTTGTCGTTATTATCTTACTTACGATGTTTATTTCGATTACATACTCTAAAATGTCTTTTTAGGTGCTCTGCTTTTAGGGGTAAACGCACCATCTACCGTACATTCGTAAATTCACTTTATTTTGTTACCATGATTGTAAGACAGTTTGATACTAAATATTGACTCAGTAAATTTTAAATTGTTGTTTAGGATTTTAAGAGAGCACTAAAATTCTTTTGAGGTGTTAGAGCTTGTTAAAATGATTTTATAATGAAAAAAAAAAAAAATTAAGTTAACCCTACATAACCTTTTTCACAATTTTGACAAATATTTCTTTGAACGTTTTTTTTATGACTTTTCAAATGTTTCTGTAAGTGATGATTTCTTTTTAAACTTTTTTCGCATTTAATACTCTTAAAAATTTTTTCAATGTTTTGGCATTCCTTTGTGTGACGCAAATAGTTTTTCTTGTTTAATATTATAATGCTACACAGATCACATGCAAAAAACTTTTTTTTTGTGAATTTTTTCGTGCGATGATAGACACTCTTGATTTGAAAATTTTGAGTTACATTTATCACACTGATAAAATTTTGCATCCATGATGGTGTATCTGAAAACATGTAACAAAAAACGGATTGTTTATGATTACATAAATCTGGGTACTAGATGGTTCTGAAATTTGCTTTTTTGATGAAAGATAAAATTTGCAAGAGAGTTAAAAAATAGTAATGAACTATAGAATATTTTTTTTGTTACTCTCAAATTTCATTCCAAACAATATTTTTAATTTCAAATTTGTTTTCTGATTCAATTGGAATAAAAATTTTTTTTTGGTTCCAACATCTAGACAGTGCAACATATGATTGCCCATTAGAAAATAATGGTTTTCTAAAGTACAGCCCTAAGGCATCAAAACTTTGACCTTAAGATTTATTGATAGCCATAGGGAGAGTTAAGATAAATGGAAATCGTTTTCTGTACAATATAAATGGTAGTGAAGAAGAATTGTTTGTATTGAGTGTTATACTTAGACTAAAGACTTTATTTCCTTTTTTTTTACCTTAGATTATTCCAGCTTCGATGTTGTATGTAAATAATTTTGTAATTCATAATCTTGTACCACTGCAAAGTTCTTCAGATATGTTTAAGTTTCGTATTAACATAACAATAGCGTTGATTTTTAAATCTAATTCATGTGAAAAAAGATTTTCTCTACTACTATTTAAATATTCTGTAGAGAAATTAGTATAAATATTATTGTCTAATGTATCTACTTCTTTGTGATTTGCTTTATCAATACTATAGTACGTTACTAATATTCCTACCATATTATTTTAAATTTTTTTGTTAAAAAAGTAAGTGTACTTATTGTGAGATGTTAATATAGCTTTACTTATAAAAGAATCATCATTATTATTAAGAATTAAAGAACATATATCATTTGTTTTTAATGTCTGAGGAATTATAAAAGTTTTAATTTAGCCTTCTCCTATATCCTGTTGCAATGAAGACAATTTTTTATCAATTGAACGTATATTATTTTTTAAATAGAAAATTTTTAAATAAAGGCCAAAAATTGGAAAATTTTATGGTTTTTTGAACAATAGTAATTTTGCTTCCGTTTTTTACTACTAGGAGTATTTGACGAAATTCTCCACCTAAAATTATTATTTTAGTTCCAAAAGGTTTATTACCACTAGATAAATCTTTTTAAGTCCTATCAGCGATTTCTAATGCTTTTTTCTGTACCATAGAAGCTTTATCCCAACTAATTACTTTTACATTACGTAATTTTTGTTTATCTGGCTCAAACTGGAAGAATGCACTTTTTATAGTGCTTAATTCCAAAGGAAATCTGAAAGTTCTGTAAGTGGTCATTCCCTTTGGAAGCAGAATAGAAGCAATACCTGTCCAAGCCATTAATAGAATTTTTTTCCAATTGATATGAAATAATAAATTAATCTACTGTATAGAAAAGTTTTTCCAGATCCACCAGGACCATCGATGAAAAAATTTTTTTTTTTAATTTTATTATTTATTGAAAAATTCGACATTGATCATAATTGAGTTGTAAAAACATTTCATGGAATTTATGTTCACAAAATATTCTTTCATCATTGTCAGTATCAATTTTTTTTTTCATCGTTTCTGTTGGTTCTGGTAAACCGAAATCTTTACAAGACATATTTTCAGAATTAAAAATTTCGTTTGAATGTAAAAGAGCTTTATTTTGATCATCTTTACAATTTTTAATGAAAAATTTTTTGTATTTGTTCTAAGTAATATTACCAAAAAAATTTTCAGACATAATAAACCATGCGAAAAATTTTCATAGTTGAAAAGGCAGCATAACGTTACATGCTTCTTCAAAAATTATAATGTTTTGAAAATCGTGTTCTACTAATCCCATAGAAATAGCTGTTATTAGTGAGGGAAAATAAAAAGTGATAGTTAAAAATTTATGTAATTAATTATGATCAATATACATTTATTACATATATAAATTTTAAGTAACAATTAATATGATTCGGGTATTTTTCCGTACTTCGTAAATCTAATTGTCAATTACAGGGGTTGGTGCGCAGAGCTCGCAGGGGGCATATATAGTTATTAGAGCTTAGAAATATTTATTGACACGTACAGGATAGACAGCTCATTTAAAAAAGGGAGCCACTGGAAGAAATAATAAAGCTCACCAACAGAAATTCAAGGGCACATCTCTCTGTCTATATAAACTTTACCACTTTTATTTGAAATTAGCAGCTTGTTCTTCATATTTCTTTAAAAACAGACCAGTAATCATACCCCAGCGTAGAAAATTTATTCCCGAGTATTTTCGAAAAATGCCATAGTCTTCCGAATTCTGTAAAATATACTTCAACACATTATTTTCATACTAACAATTAATTTTATCATTTTTTAAGGCCTTAAAAAATATTAATACAAACCTTATTTTGAAAAAATTACCCTTATAACACAATAAAAGGGGGGTTGGCGCGCGGAGCGCGCAGGGGGGCGGAGCCCCACTAGTATATATATATATATGTATATATATATATGTAAGTGTGAGACTACTCAAACTTATACACGATGGTTAGATGTCGTGTCAAATAACAAAGAGTGGCTGAAGACGAGCAGCGGTTGAAGAAGGCAGTCGTCTCTGCGCGAGCTGATAGCAAGCACGCTGACATGCAATAAACGTACTCACAGCCTTAGCTGATTATTAAAATTAACTGTAGCACAATGAATTAAGTGTGTAAATGAATTATTATTACTGAAAGTGTACTTGTAGTTGATTCAGGTAAGCTTGGTTTTTTGTATCCACGCATTACTCCATAATTATCTGTAATACCTTGTACATAGTGTAAATATAATTACAGTTATTACTATCATCAACTTACAGTACTTATTTGTGTATTCCGATATTCAAAGTCATAAGACAAAAACCTTTGTCTTATATATATATATATATGTTAATAAGTATAAATAATATGTAGAAAAATCTCGTTCCAAGAATATTTCTCGAAATTTCGTTTCGTCTTGTCGAAATATGGAATAAAATAACAAAAAATCAAATTTATTTGGTTTTGTATTACATTTAATTCAAATATTATGTTCAGTTTTTAATACTAAGATTTTATAAAAAAATATGTTTCTAGACTATTGAAACAGAAAGAGAGAGTGGTATTCTCAGAGAGTGTTCAAAAGTTTCGTATGAACACTATATGTACAATAAGAATAAAATCATATGTCCAAATATCGCCAAAATTGTTTAAACTTCATTTCCTACGTTCTACATAATCAAAATTATTAAAAATCTAGACATTTTTTCCCGAGACCCCCAATACTTTGAAATGATACCGAAATGAGACGAAACACAGTTTTATCTCGCCTTATTTCTTTTTGCTTATTTTTGGACCGTGACCATATTGTCTTTTCTCGAAATCAGTATCGCACATGCCTATTATCTGTATACATTGGTGGTCCAGCTAATTATTTGATGAGACGTGATTGCGTCAGACTTTAATCGCACATATGTATATTTATTTCGGATTCAAAGGAAGGACTAAGCTAAAGAGAAAACAAATTACACGACAGCCGTAAGGATGTAGTTCGAACTAACAGGTTGGCGAACATACACAAAAAACATAAAAATCACTGAAACTGTTTTTGAGAGTTGGGCTGTTAACACTATGACACGATGATTTTATGTTAGATTATTTTTTTCTGTAAAAACATTTCTACTGTTTAATCTTGCAGTATATTTAAATAATCATGTTGGGCATTGTATCAAAAAAACCAATAAATATAAGACTCCAACCGTCCAATAAAAAAAAAAAAAAAGACAAAGAGTGAAGTCTGAGGTCCGTTTGTTGAGACATATTTTGCTTCTTGCTAGATTTTTTTACAATAATATAACCAAACCAAATAATAAGTCGATTCATAGTATAAGTCCACACCAAAATTAAAGCATTTTTGTATTTGTTTAAGCAATTGCATCTTTAAAAAATTATACAATTTTTAGTAAATTTTTAATCAGTGAATGAGGTTAAGATGTAAAAATATACATAAAAAATGAAAAATAATAATTTATACTTTTATTCATCATTTTAAGCTAGTTTATATAACCAATAAAGGAGTAGGGCATTTGCAAGCAAGGCTCCCAGATTTTAGGGAGTTCGCCGCATGCGCAGTGCGCAATCACCCTTTCTCTATAGAGCAAGCTGGAGCGGGAGAGTCCCCCTACCCATACCTTTAACCTAAGCCCCGCCCACTTTTCACAACTTAAGTATGGCATCTTGTCTAGTAGGAGTACAATCGACGATAGCCGCGCGGGCTAAGTCTTTTGCCCCAGCCAAACTTGCCAGCTTTCGAATCTCTCTGATAATTTTTTTTTTTTTTTTTTGTTTTTTTTTATTTTATTTTATTTTTTTTTTTAATGTACGTTATACATAAAGTGTTACAACACGTTTATGTAAATAATTATATGTATAACGTTTTAATACTAAGACATAATTTTAAAAAATACTATGTACAAGACAAGGTAAGTAAAATTATAAAACAAAATATTCGTCACTTATTAAGGAAATAAAAACATTATTATTTAGTGAGTTAAGTGTCGAATTATGATAATTAAAGTATTATTTAGTATTTAAAAATTACCAAACGACACGTCTTGATCATTGTTAATTTAATTCACTATTACATTATTATGGTCGGTAAGCAACACTGTTTAATACATTAATCTGTCCCGAATTGCACGACCTTTTTTTTGATTCGTGTATCATTAATAACTTACTTCGCTACAAGTATTTATTCTTGGAAATACGTCTCGTCGAAAAATATGGATTGCCATAAAAGCTCATGCTGCAATTTCTCAATATTTTTCTACATGTATCCTAAAATCACTCGACAAAAAATAGTGAAAAAATTCATGCTGATTTCAGACAGTATAATTAATAAAATATATGAATTTTTAGTTGTTGTTTAATAAATAAACAACTTTTTTTCGCTCAGAGTATGTTCATTACAGCACGCTCTCTCTGTAGTTTCTCCGGGCTTGAGACCGGCACATTTACTGTGGCCACATTACGCGCGCGGTAATTTATTTACATTTACGTTCAAAATTAAGAAAAAAATAAATAAATAAAAATAAAGAAAACAAGGACTAGGCAACAAAATTAAGAAAATCATTTAACATAAGTTACAGGGTTAATTGACGTCAAGGTAGCAACGTTAGAACCATTATTCTTTTCGTAAACATTTTAAAACTGGAATTGAAGTTAGTTAACAAAAAATTAGTTAAAAAAAAGGTCACAAACACGGTATTGCCGCTTCCCGCTAAAAGAACAAAAAAGTATTATTATTGGTATTATTACAGTTTTTTGGTGTTGTAGTATTAAATGAAGAAATAACTTATGAATTTTTCAACTTTTTGCTTGCATAAACATTTTCTGCGTTAAATAATTGAAAGTGTTGTTGAGACGCTTCAAAATTTAGAGAGTTTATACCTTTGACATTGCAGTAGTTTCTGATTAAACAAAACGCGTTTATAAGCGGTGTTCCCATTGCCGTTTTCTTTATAGATTTGACGTCATTAACAATTGAAAAAATTCTCTCTGGCAACGCGTTTGAATGCGGCAAAGTTAAAATACGCAAAACTAATTTTGTGAGCTCAGGGAACTGTAAAATGTCACCCACATTCTGTTTTTTGCTAAAGATTTTACCCCAAAATTGATCGATTTCAAGAGATTTTAATTCTACAACTTCTTTTTCAGAAAAGTATAACGGTAAATTTCTCCATTCAATACTAGCAACTGATTTATCAATATTTGGAAAATACTTGTTGCAGAGATCATACAAATCGGGAATCGTTGCTCTAACTGATGGATCTAAAGCGTTTTCCGGCTTTAAAAAATCTAATTTACTCAAAAAATCGTCGTTAATAAAAAAAAGCTTTTTCATTTCTTCAAACAGTTTTTGATAATACTGCAAACAAGTATTTTTCACAAAATTAACACTTTCGGAATCCATTTCCCTTAGTTTGGCCTCACACTCTGGTCCACAATAAACTGTATTAAGGGGCAATAAATTTGATGCATCATAAGGATCAACAGAACGAAGGTTTTGAAAAAGTTTGGGATTTAAAAAGTTTAACGCGCATTTTTTAAGCATCATGTTGCAATTATTTGAAAGAACGTGCAAAACTACTTTCGATGTTTGAAACTTTTTACTAAAATTATTGAAGTCTTGCAAGACGTACAGCAAAAATAAAATAATACAATGAAATGTGTCAGACTTCATCAACAAAAGCAACTTGTCAACAGTCTTCGCCTCTTCAGATGACTCAAAAACTTCTACGATTAAAAATTGCCGCAATGGAACCCAATTTTCTACAACGCGTTCAATACATTCAAACACTTCAAGCCATCTACTTCCACATAGTTTCAATATTTGATTTGTCTTTACCTTTGCATCTGTCTGAAATTCTTTAAAAACTGTAGATCGTTTTGGACTTTTCGATAAGTAACTTGCTATCCTTCGTAAAAAAAAGTCTACATCTGTAGAAAGACACGCATAACTGTGCTTCGCGACGAGGGCGGATAAATGACAAATACAATTCATAAGCATAAAATTAGGTGACAGTTCTCTCAAATGACTAGCGAATGAATTAAAACGACCGATCATGACATTTGCATTGTCGCATGCTAACCCAACAACATTATTCCACGGAATTCCAAACGTTTCAAATTTATTTTTAAAAGACTCAAAAATTTTTTCTGCTGAAGCCAAAGTTGCGTCCAACTCAATGAAAGTTAAATGATGACCCACGATTTTGTTTAATTCAAAATCATAATATTGAACTGCAACACACAAAATTTTTTTATTGCTGCGATCTGTACTTTCGTCTATCAGTAAAGAAAAAGGTACTTTTTTCAAGATTTCTACCACTTTTAATTCAATGTCACGAGCTAAAACATTAACAATAAGTCCCGAGCATTTCGTACTACCAACTGACATAGACTGCGTGGCTTCAGGATTCCCAGACATTTTTTTAATTAAAGGAAGCAAGTCATTTATAATGTCAATACTAATGTTATGCTGAGCGAAAAAAAGGCTTAAGCTGAGCTCAGACTGTTGACACTGTTCTTTTTTCGATAAGGATGTTACCGCAGGTGCAACAAAATTTACCATTGCTTTGCCATGATACTGTGTACAAGCGTGCTTCAACAAATCATTTTTTGTACTCACACAAATATCTACTTTACAAGCTAAGCATTTAACTTTACCATCAGTATCAGATGATTCAAAGCAACAGTGAAATCTTTCGTCACGCAACCAATCTACATTAAAAGTCTTCAGTTTTTTGGACTTCTCAGAATGTGGTGCCTTGGAACTTTCACGTTCGCGCACACGACCCGTTCTGTTATGCGAATTTCGCGACATATCAACAACAAACTCTTACCTTGCTACTGCTAATGGAAGTTTCTGCCCAGAGACCCACGCGAGCTTGCAGCAACGATGCAAATGAACGAGAAATGCAGCTTGTTTGTAACGAATGCACAAAATAGGTCTTGTATACCTATTTAAAAAAAACAAGTGCGCGCGAGTCCACGAGCTAAGGATTCACGCTGAATACGCGCAAAAAGTAAACAAGACCAGTAGTTCACAGCCTTGAAAACAAAGTATATGCGTTAAAGTTTCGCATCTGCAGAATACGTTACAGCGTACAATACATATGATCTACACTACTATTTTTTGTTGACTAACTTTAATTCCAGTTTTAAAATGTTTACGAAAAGAATAATGGTTCTAACGTTGCTACCTTGACGTCAATTAACCCTGCAACTTATGTTAAATAATTTTCTTAATTTTGTTGCCTAGTCCTTGTTTTCTTCATTTTTATTTATTTATTTTTTTCTTAATTTCGAACGTGAATGTAAATAAATTACCGCGCGCGTAATGTTACCACAGTAAATGTGCCGGTCTCAAGCCCGGAGAAACTACAGAGAGAGCGTGCTGTAATGAACATACTCTGTATAATAATACTTTAATTATCATAATTCGACACTTAACTCACTAAATAATAATGTTTTTATTTCCTTAATAAGTGACGAATATTTTGTTTTATAATTTTACTTACCTTGTCTTGTACATAGTATTTTTTAAAATTATGTCTTAGTATTAAAACGTTATACATATAATTATTTACATAAACGTGTTGTAACACTTTATGTATAACGTACATTAAAAAAAAAAAAAAAATAAAATAAAAAAAAAACAAAAAAAACAAAAAAAAAAAATTATCAGAGAGATTCAAAAGCTGGCAAGTTTGGCTGGGGCAAAAGACTTAGCCCGCGCGGCTATCGTCGATTGTACTCCTACTAGACAAGATGTCATACTTAAGTTGTGAAAAGTGGGCGGGGCTTAGGTTAAAGGTATGGGTAGGGGGACTCTCCCGCTCCAGCTTGCTCTATAGAGAAAGGGTGATTGCGCACTGCGCATGCGGCGAACTCCCTAAAATCTGGGAGCCTTGTTTGCAAGTACAAAAATACATTTCTTGTATGTGTGCGTCATTCGGAAAACTGTACATCATAGTAGTCTAGAAAAAAAATTAAGAATTGTAAAAAAATTGTAATTTGGTAAAATTACTATTTTTCAATGTTATTCTGATTGCTCTTAAAAAAATCACTAACAAAAATAACAAAAAGATATTATGCCAGAGTATTAATCGAGAAAGTTTTGTATTTTGTAAATTATATTTAAAGTGTTTTGTAATCAAAAAAAAATTTTTCATTGTGAATAATGTGAAGATTACTAATAATACAAAATAGTAAACAGTAAATAATTAATATTTATTACTTTATGCGTTTTAAAATATTCTTCAGCAGGTTTTATAAAAAAATGACGGATAATTCATCAAATTATTTATAATTCTATGATTACATGCTCACGTACATTGATAAATATGATTTATAAGTAAGGCTAACTGTTACTCGTTTTCCTATATAAATAACACATAGTTTACCACATGATATGTCTTTTTATAAGTTTAGATTTAAGAATTAGATAAAGTTAGTTGTCAAATAAAAATAATCCAGCTTAAACCTTTATCATACTGCGTGGCCCTTAAAACAGTGAAAATAATTTGTATATATTTAACTCGTTGCAGTAATCTTTATACAATCACTTTTTTTACAATCAAATTTTTATCTACAAATAGTACAAGTATAAAGTAATTTTGCAACTGTTATAACTTTGTCTCCATTAACTTAAACGATTTTTGCCTTCAATTCTGGGGTTTGCTCGAGTTACTCCGAATTAACTAATGCTAGATAAATGATCCAACCACCAATAGACAGATAATGGCGTTATCAATTTTTTGGTGTAATTAATATTTCATTTCTATCACATTAAACATGAAAAAGATATTGAAAAAAAAGTTCTTGCATATTGAGAAAAACGGCTTCAAAATTTTCGGCTGAGAAAGTACGCAGCTAGCCTTGCTAGGGGGTGTCATCATACATATACGATATAACCACAGTATTAAAAAAATTACAAAATACAGACTTTTTCACGAAAAATACATAGTGCGAATCCGATAGCGACCTTTGATTTTTTTAAAATAGAAATAGTCAATTTATTTTTACAAGGATTTGAAAAATATATTTTACCTTCATTTCATTTATAAATTTATAAATATTTTCTTTAAATGTAATGCCGTCCTTGTCGTTAATGTAAAAGCTTTCTTCACTAGTTAATCTTAAGCTAGTATACTTAAACATATTTTTTTTTTTCATGAAAAATTTTTCCAAGTTGAAATGTAGCAGAATTATGACTTACTGGAGTTATGACATTTTCAGACTGCAATATAAATTGTTAAATAATAATATTAAGGACCCGATTTTAAAAATAGATAATTTTCCTTAAAAATCATATAAACTTACCAAGTGAATGGAGTATTGAGCATTAGGACCATTTTTCTTCTGCATAAATGATTTTACTCTATTTAAGAAGGTATCCTGATCTTCATTTTTCTTTTTTTATATTGAATTTTCACGAAATTAAATTGTTCAACTGTACTAAGCTCCATCATGCTAAAAAGTTAGATATTTATCATACACATCAATAAGCAAGGAGTCTGTCTATTGCTTATATTGTATACAAGTATCCTTTTTTTTTTGTTTTGTTTTTTTTATATTATTGAGTTGAACGTAAATTCTTAATTTATTGAAGCTCCGTTGACTGCATTATTACACTAAAATGTTTTTTAACAAAATTATAACTTTTTGTTATGGAAAACTTGAATAAAAAAAAATAATAATTGAGTCATTGTGTTGACGTTTTCACTGCATTTATTTCACGTTAAAACGATGTAACTGAATTTGAGTGTTGATTTTTAATTGACGTAGGAAGGAAAAGACATTGTAATAAGAATTACACACTGTGTTTACAAGCTACAAAAAAAGATAGTTGTGGTTAAAGAGATAAAAATTTTTCAAGAATACCATACAGAGAAAAAACGATTGAAAAAATTAGAAATATCAAGAAATATTAACGTTTTTATTATACCCCTGCAGAATTTTGATCGATCGAAGTTTCCAATATCAGTTTAGAATTTTTTTGGGGAAATCCTTCAATCTTACTATCTTGTAACAAAGCTCATGAGTTTAATACCCTTAGGATCGTTTGTATATTTTTTATGGAGTACTATTCACGGAGTAATCTTTGAGTTCTAGTAACTTCAACGAAATTCGTGAGAAGGATTATTCATATATCTTGTATGGTTATTACTCCACGAAGAAGCATCTTTATCGTAAAGTGTAGCACGCTGAGTTTCGCCTATTTTTCGATCGTGTAAGGAGAAGGGAAATAAAAACGTCAATCTGCACATTGATAATGATTCACGCAATTATATTTTAAAAAGAAGTACCAGTATTTTTTTTTCAACGTGATATCGACGCACTGCCGCCATCGTTGGCGTGTTTCGAGGACATTCCTTCACGCTTAATAAAAGAAAATCCTTATGACAGCACCTACATTATCATTGTTAATTCCGTATACATAGTTTAATGCATGACGAACCACACACAATAGATGGATAGACGATAGAGCGTACATAAACCAATATTTTTCAATCTTATAATCAATATTGTAAAAGTATACAGACATGTATGGATACGCATGGATACGCACCTTGGGTTTCTCTGACCTTTTCATCAAAAAACGAGCCTGTGATCTGTCAGTTGGTTGTTCTGTCACAGTGATACTCTTTTGCACGTGATAAATTATTTCAGAATGTTTTTCAATGGAAAGTAAATTCTTCTTGTAACCAAAGATGTGCTTAACGAACGGACCTTAGACTTCACTCTTTGTCATTTGTTATTTTGTACACACGGTTGAATGCTAATAGATATAGATTCTTCCATAATATTTATTCAAAGCATACCTAACATGATTATTCAGATATTCTCGAAGGTTGAACAGTAGAATAATTTTTATAGAAAAAAAATTATAACATGAAGTTATCGTGTCATAGTGTCTGTAGCCAAACTCTCAAAAACAGCTTCAGTGATTTTTATGTTTTTTGTGTATACATGCCTATCTGTCTGTTCGAACTACATCCGTAAGGCTATCGTGTTATTTGCTTTCTCTCTATCATAGTCCTTTCTTTAAATCTGAAATGAATATACAAATGAGCAAATCCCAGAATTTCTATAATTTAAGGCAAAAATAGTGAAAATCTCTTAATATTATAGATATGAATTCAACATGCCACCTGCCACGCATCGGGTGCAAAAATTAGACTCTACCCGTCGAACCGGAATACATCTCAGAAACGGTGGATGAGTTAGATGACGGAAGTAGATTGAGCTCAATGGGCATAATGGCGAGCGTGTGATGATCAACCGCTCGTACAGTCCAGTAGCCGTCTTGATGAAAGCAGATCGCACAAAACCATCCGGCTTGGGATAGACTTCTACAATGCGCCCGATCGCATAATGCCCACTTGGTTGAAAGAGTGTGTATCCAGGTTTTCCTGGGTCCATTGGACCCACAAGTGGTCGAGGATCCCTCGTAAAAGTTTCCAATATATTAGAAAGTCAAGACGATAGTCCCGAGGTGTTAACTGGATGACAGAAGTTGAGCAGAGTGCCAATCAGAAAGTGACCTGGCGTTAGGATGTTGAGATCGTCGGTATCACCTGACAGAAGTGTCAATGGTCAGTTATTTAAGGGTGCCTAGGCGCTCGAGGTGAATCGCTTTTGTGGTCATGCAGATAAATACTGCAACGTAGCCCTTGGTGGTGCAAGCGCCTCGTCCTTTCGATTGGAGCATTTGGAAGGGGCTAGTGTAGTCGATGCCAGTCGAACAGAATGCCCGTGTTGGTGTGACTCGAGAAACCAAAAGCGATGCCATCAGCTGAGAGGCACCTTGAGCTTTTAGCCTGGCACATACAACACATATTCTAAGGAAGCCTTGATTTTCTTCGTACCACCGATGATCCAGCCCTTTTCAGCCAGACAGGCGCTGTTGACTCAGTGACCACCGTGGAGTGCTTGGGTGTAGATCCAGAAAATTAGAAGGCGAGCTAGAGCACATTATTCACAGAGGATCGGTAGATGTTGTTCGTCGTACGACAACGACGATTAACTGAGCCACCACAGACGTGCAAGACTTCACCTTTAACAAAAGTGACAAGAGATGCCAGTGAATTTTTCTTGTGTAGCTAATCGTCATGCCACAGGAAGGCAATCTCCTCAGAGAATGAGCGTACTTGACTCAAGTGCACGGAGGCTAGGTAGGCCGTGTGCAAATCACTGGTGGTGAGTGGCGCCAGGACGGATATTATGGCTGTGTGCTGGAGGCATTATAGAGCCCATCGCCATAGGCGCGCGAGCAGGTTCAATAATACGTGCAACTGAGAAAAGCGTTCAAGGATCGACGGTTTGAGTAGCACAGCACACGGGTGGTCTAGAAGTCGGGCTAAGTGGCGTATCGGGTGGCCATTCTGCAGGGATCGTTGGAAGTCACTCAGGACCATTCCACCATGAAGATTGAAGGCACATGTTGCTCATATCACCGCTGTGGGTAGTGAGGTCCACCAAGTTTGTGTGCGTTGGTACGTACTGTCCCATGCTAGAGGAAAATCTGAAATCTGAATGATTTAAATTGTCCACGAGAGCGTTATTGTCATCCGCGTGGTAGGAATAGGTGCTGGCTTTAGACTGTGAATTGGAGCAAGCTTCGTTCATCCCTCACAGGTCCTCGATAGATGTGGCTTTCATAGAGAGGCACGAGGTAGCCCAGGGCGCACAGACGCAGACGCAATATTTGGTAAATAATCAAACTCATAAAGTAGTCTCTGCGCGTGTCAAACTGTAGCCAGCCCAGCTCTTATGAACAGTAACAACAGTAAAAACTAACAGCGTCGAATGCCATTAATGGCCACCACGACATCGCAAACAATCGAGCCCAACCAAGTCTCGGCCACATCAAAGAGATGGTAGGAAGGAGAATATAGCAGGAACTGTCGCATCTGATTAATGTGAGCTCTTAGGTAGTTCACATAATGATATCCAAAACAAGTCTCCGCCTCCCTAGCCACATGCGGCACCAGTCAATCAATGCGCGTAGCACATCCGTCTTTTACTGCCTTTTTTCATTGCTGGTAATGCGGGCATCACCACGTGCATGCGATCCCTGCGACACAGCTATCGCTTCAAGATCCACAGCCGTTTAAAATACAAAAGCTCTATCACCTGGCCTCCGCTTTACAAGAAATTTACCACGTCTATGCCATACGTATTTGAAGCCAAGACTCTTCGCGATTGGCTTGAGATTTACAAATATTTTGTATAGTCTTTGATATTGAGATACTCATTGATAAAAATTTTTTTATCAATAATGCGTCCCGTATAGTCATCATTAAATTTCGATATATCGAGATCACTAGTACTGAAATCTGTTAGTACTCTACGATCGGCCACCAATCTATTGGCCAGCGCTAGATCCGCAAGTTCAAGTACAATCGTCAAAGGCGGAGGCGCCGCACCCGTATTGCCCACCCCGGACTGACGTCTTTCTGATCGTGCTGTCACCATAGCAGAAGCACGCGTTACGCCATCATACTGAAAATCGGACATCACCATGCTCAGCAATGCATGAGCCGCCCCATGAAGACCGCCGTCATCAATGGCGTCGTAATTCATGAAATCTGACATAATTACTTCGTGACTGCCAGCGCGCTCCATTGCGAAGCACTCCGCAGGATTTTACTCCAGTACAGGATCTCGTGCAGGAAGCCGTACCGTCCCTACCAAGCTCGCAGATGTTGGCTGACCTGCATTACGCCCACCAAGCCCGACAGCATCATCGATCACCCGTTTCAATTTCACATTTTCTTCTGTTAGCGCCGCAATGCTACAGATGACTGCTTATCGAAAAGCAAATTGACATGCGTTAATTGACTCTCAAGAAACGTGACTGGCATCGGAAAACACGTGTAAATAAAGTTTTGAGGGGGCGGTAGCGCCAAATCCAGCGGGGTAGGGAATAACTTCAGACGGTGTCGAGCTCAGTTGCGAATGTTACATCCCGAGTTGATACGAATCATTTTATAACTGAAAGCTATCCATCAATCAAATTCAGATAAGACGTATTATGAATATAAAGCAAGCTCATATGACAAGAGGAGCTTCATGCATCATTTATATGCGTGGGTGTAATAGCTTTAATTTAAATTTTCAATAATATGCTGATATATGGTACAGCCAGCCTTTTTGTAAGAATGCACGTATGTATTGAAATCGTATTATATGTACGAATGAATAAATCGTATTGTATGTATGAATGAATAATATACTTGCGCATTGATTGTCCATTTCTAATAACACCGATTTTAAAATTTGTAATTAACGCACTATTTCATTATATTCAAAATTGATTGTAAAATCCCCAGAAGGATTAATTTCAAAATTTGTAATCTTACTGTCACCATTAAACTTGTATTTGGCGTTCTTATATAGCTAATGCGAGCTTTCATCATCACTGACCTAACAAAAAAACTCAATCACACTTGTTAGAAAAATGCGATTAGTACTGTTGTATTGTTATTTCCTAATATATGAAATTATAATATGTAATATCATCATGCAAGCCTACTATTTTGCTGTCAACGCAGTCTGCAAGAGCATCGCTTATTGTTTGACCTAACTCGAAAGAGGTACAGCGAAATAGGCCCACCGTAAGCGGTTTCGGCGATAGCAGAGAAAGCAGAAACCGCAACCCCACAGGCCACGAACTGTTCGTGTAGAATAAGTAATCACTGGGAATTACTGCACGAAGCATTAGGGAACTTCGAAGCAGCAGTAACAACAGTCAGTGGTAGATGTAAGTTTTTTATCAGTAATATAATTAATATCAAAATCTGTGAAGTGATCTGAATGGACGGTATCTAAGAGAATACCTCTTTTAAATTGTTTTAATAAAAGAATTAAAAATTAAACATTGATTAAATCATCCAAATTATTTCAATAATTAATTTAACTTGACTGAAAAGAACAAATAAAGCTCAAGAGCTGAATCCTAAGAGACCCACGAATAACATTAAAATAAAACCGTCAAGACCATACTTTAACCAAGTCCGGTCAAAGCACGAAGGCAGTCCATCGATGAGGCATGGACTCGGGTGCGGATTCGTCCCAGTCAAGCCAAAGATAACGTATCAGGAGTTTGACTTTAAGAACAATTTGGGCCAACCAGCCACGTGGACGTTAAACATGTTTGCTAGGGCCACGAGCATGGAATACTTAGTATAGTGTTGGGAAACGGTAGAAGAGCGAATCTGAAAGCAGTCCAAGGCTGGATCACAACCAACTACAAGTTCGCTTATGAGGCCGTCTGCACGAAGCTGGTGCTAAGTTCCGTGTTAACACTTGTCTTTGAAAAAATGAAAAATTTCAAAAATCGATATTTTTTGTTAAATAATATGAAAGCAGTCAAATATACATGCACTACCTGTTCTTCTTTTTTTACTAACTGTATGGTAAAAATAAAAAATGTCTTGATTGTTAGTGAACATTCGATTTACATTGAAATAGCAACTGTGATTGATAAGACTGCTTTTTTTTTTTAAATCGATCCAATGACAAACTTTCCACAAATAATTTTGCATTTTTTAAATAGGTGAACATTAGTAATTCGAACATTAAAACTAACATACTTCAGTTAATAAGTAGGAAGATAGTAAATATTTTTTTAAGATTGTTTACGATATTTTATAGGATGAAGATTCATATTACATATTTTTTTATGACTCAGATATGGTTCCAAAATCTTTTAATGATTTAATTTTAAATTAGTATTATCCATGAATATATTCATGTACAGTTATTATAAATGCATTTTTTTCAACTGCAAGTCATTTTTCGTTGCTATGCAACAATGTATGGTTTGAGAAAATTGTTTTTCTGTGCGAGTCTCACTTTAGGAACCGATCGAGGCAGTTCAACTTATACTCATTCAACAACACGATAAAAGACGTACTTGAAAATGAGAGTACAAGTAATTGTTTTTCTACAGTTACAAAATCATTCTCAAAATGATTGAGATAATGTGTAAGAAATCATCTATTTAACCTTAGACGTCCACCATCGTGACCGTATCCTGCCATGAAGAACATGGGGTTGGGGGATCTTAATGGACATGTCTGTTTTGTCAAAAAAGAACAGACGAGCCTTCAACGTCATTGAAGATGGTTATAATCCAGTGGTGGACTGCATGCCATCAAGAAAGCTGGGAGCCGGAAGACAATGAGCGCATATGCTCATTTTGCCTTCAGTCAGTCGGAGAATTAGCAAGGTTATGATTATTATCTTTCTGTTTCTCTCTTCCTCTTTCTTTTTCTTACTTGAGATCATCGTCCTTTATTAATACATTCTGGTAATAATGTATTAAGTCAAAGCGCAATGCAGGCGTATGTGTAATCTTCATCTGTATTTCCTTTCCTCACTTATGCTCATACTCATTAGCATTGTGACTATCCTCCGATTCTGCAGTATTCGGTTTTTGAGACATTATTTGCATTTTTGTCTCTTTCTCTCTCTCTCGCACACACTTTTTTAGTTTGCACACATGCTAATCCGCTAAGCTTAAAGAAAGGAGCAACAGTATAGTCTGATTACTTATAAGCAAAAAAGGGTGGGATAGAACAAATCATTTTACACGCAATCTGCCTTGCTTATGTATAAATTAGCTCCTTAACCCAGATGAATTGTAACATTAATTCACTTATGTTACTCTCACTTTCAACAACCATTTTTTTCTCTCTCTCACTTTCTTCCTTTATATAACTCTGACTTTTTTTTTTTATTTTCTTCCTACGTTTTGATTTTTTTTTACATGAAATACATATTTTTCAGGTTACGTATGTTAACGACCACTGAATACACGGATGAACATACTGGGGCACTTGGAGAATATAAGAAATCCTGTTCTATTCATTAATTTGAATTTTATATTACGTTTGATATATTTATATAATAAAATCATTCAACAATTTAGCTCTTGTAACAAAGAACATTCTTTACAAAATGTACTCTTAAAGTAATGAAAGACTTTCACGAAGAATAACCAACAAATGTTCCTGGACTCATGAAAGCTTACGTGATGAGCTCCTGAAGTAAAGTGTTTTTTTTTGTACGTCATAAAAAAATACAAATCAGCTTCAAGACATTGCACAGAGAATCAACGAGTACGTTCTGCTGAACTTTTCCATTCCGATGCTAATATCGTAGCCTCCTTATCATGATTTTGTGGCTCATACTTTTTCACCAAGAAATCACTAAGCTCGTTAATGCACTCATCAAACTTTCAATGCCATGGCTCCTGAATGCAAGCTTGCGGCTAACGTCTTACCACAAAAATATCACACATACGAAAATAATTTTAGGTCAGTTTTAAGGTTAGTTGTGAAACACAATCATCCAAAGTCAGAGTATCCCAAAGCTCGAGCTTGCAGCCCGTCCAGATGAGCCAGTGGAGGCTGCTAGTCAAGAACTATATCATCGCCGAGCTTCTGTAGTCCCCGTAGGAGCTGTAGCTGAGCTTGCGATCCCACTAGCTAAAGCAGTGGTAGCTAAAGATCGAATGCTGCGTTACCTTTGTGCTTTTGTCGCCACAGCAGCTTGCAATTGTGCGCCACATAAGCGTCGTGCTCCTGTCACCGTACTACAGCAGAGCTTGTAGCCCCTTAACCGAGCCAGTGGAAGCTTGTGATTGAGTACCACGTCATCGTAGAGCTGCTATAGTCCCCGTAGGAGCAGTAACTAAGCTTGTGATACTACTAGTTGAACCAGATGAAGCTTAAGATCGATCGTTTTATCGCCACAGCAGCTTGCAATTGAGCACCGCATCAGCGTCGCGTTTTTGTTGCCACACTGCATCAGTGTTGCGTTTTTGTCACCACGCTAGAGCGGAACTTGCAGCTCCTCCCGATTAGCTTGTGGAAGCTTGTAATCGAGTACCACGTCATCGTAGAGCTGCTATAGTCCCCATAGGAACAGCAGCTGAGCTTGCGGTACTACTAGCTGAAACAGCTGCAGCTTAAGATGAACCGTTTTATCGGTACAGAAGCTCGCAATTGAGCACCGCATCAGCGTCGCGTTTTTGTTGCCACACCGCATCAGGGACGCGTTTTTGTCGCCCAGCTGTAGTGGAACTTGCACCCCCTCCAGCAAAGCCATAAGAAGCGTGGCTCAGCTCTCACTGTCAAGCTGCTGAAGTTCTTTTTTTTGGTGTTCTATGGTTGCCAAGGCGCATGCTGTGTACAATAAACATTGAATGTAGATTGACAGCAAAAAATAATTCTAGAGTGTAACCCCACAATATTTTTATCCCTACATTGAATAAAATAAAAAACACTTTATTGTGTGACTGAAATAACTTTTTAAATCGTAAAGGTTGTTTTCATGGCTGAGTATTGTCTTGTTTTGTGGAAAGGAAGCAAGGCCGAATTTTCGGTAATACTAAGTACAGACATTTAAATAAAACGAAAAAAATGTTTCGCAAAGTGGGGTGTTTCATTGTACGAAGTGATCATTGTTAAAAAAAGCTGTTAGTACATTATTTAATAGAAATTTTTTATATCTACATAGAATTTCTAAAGAGTACTCGCTTTTTTTGGTTATATATAATTCAACTCTTGCCATCTAAAATCAGACTATCGTACAGATATACTACCAGTTGTTTAAATATTTATTTCATTTGCTTGATTTGAAATACAGGTAATTGATTTTTAACAAAAATTATGATATTTTAGATGTGAGCCAATCAAGTTCCTTCAAAGCGTCAATCTGCCAAAACTCGTACAATCAAAGGTAAAAATACAAAAGAATAAAGAAAAAGAATGGGATGAATGAATAATTATAAAAAGTAGCCTACAGCTTCAACAAAAAGGGCAAAGAGAAGGTTGCTCTGCGCTTGGTGTCACTGGTCAAGGTGTGATGCGACGAGGTCTTAAACACATTGCGCTATCAAAAGAAGCTCCCTTGAGTGCTGTACATCGTCAGCCAACAATTGAATGTGGTACAGGTACCAGTTCTCTTGTCAGCAGACAAAGAGAACTTATTTCTTTAAACAGAGGATCTCAAGGATCCCTGTCACCTGCTGAAGTATTGGAAATACCGGGTAAAATTAAATTATATTATGATGAACAACATCTTAATAAATAATCTATACTGTAAGTTTTTATTAGTCATTTTTCGATGTAGTAATACTACGAGATGAGGCTGTGGCTACCAAGTCATGCAAAAAAAACAGCATGCGCTAGTGCTCCAGCAGTGCTTGAAAATGTAGTATCCAAAAGAGTTCAAGCAGGAGCCCCCTGCACTCAACAGGAATATTTTCGATCTACTGGTGGTAGAGTTCCTCATCATGATGTTCTTTTTCAAGACGTAGTAAGTGAGATGTCGAGAAACCTATGATGATGTCCCTGCCGTTGCTTTTGAGGACGTAGTTAAAAAACAGGTAAAATGCTTGTAGAAATGTCTTTATTACAATATACTTCTAACAGTTATAAATTGTGCTTTTATTTGGCAAAAAGTCCTTGCTGAGGATCAAACGTCTCTATTAGTTTGTATTTCAAATTTTTCAGGATACATTTAACCTTCTTTGGTTTGCATTTAAAACTAGTAATTGTATCCCTTTCAATGTAAATTTTTTTGAATATTTTTCTCAGTAAAATTTATTATGCCCGTACGTTATGATAGTGGTGACTAGTAAATTTTACTGTGAATGTTAATAATAAATCAATTTTTAGGATTAAATATACTTAATCTTTTATTAAAACATTTACTGCAGTTTTCTTACTGCAAGGAAAATCTATCAAACAACGTTTTACGAAAAAAAATGTACAAAAAAATAAAAAACATTAAAAAATAAAATGCAAGTACATAAAATCAATCGAATCAATTTCATATTTCTGTATTATTATTATAACAAGATAGATCAAAACGCTATATTTTAAGTCAAATTATTATACATTGACCTCTTTCCATCCAAATTGCGCTATGTAAACGTCGCGCTTATTTTTTAGAGTGAAACTCGCTTAAGTGCAAAAAAATTTGTCAATTAAAAATTACAAAGCAGTAAAAAAAGTTATCCGCTTCGGCCAGGAGTCGAACCTGGGCCTCCTTCTTGCCGGGAAGGTGCGTTAACCAACTTCGCCACCGAAGCCTCGGCGGACACCCTTCTCCACTGCTCTGCTTAGGCGTGTCTTTAGGTCGAACGCCGATATTATAGATATTGATGTTGTTAATTGATGGGTAAGTATTATGTCAAATTATTATACATTGACCTCTTTCCATCCGAATTGCGCTATGCAAAAAATAAGCGCCACGTTTACTTCGGTGGCGAAGTTGGTTAACGCACCTTCCTGGCAAGAAGGAGGCCCAGGTTCAACTCCTGGCCGAAGTGGATAACTTTTTTCACCACTTTGTAATTTTTAATTGACAAAGTTTTTCGCACTCCAGCGAGTTTCACTCTAAAAAATAAGCACGACGTTTACATAGCGCAATTTGGATGGAAAGAGGTCAATGTATAATAATTTGACATAATACTTACCCATCAATTAATAACGCTGTATTTTAAGATTCAAAACTTTCCTCAATTTACACGCACATAAATATATATCCTTCACTCTCTTGTAACGAGAAATTTCATCCTATCCAAAAGTCCATAACCTGGCTGTATTTGTAAAACATATTGTGTTTTTCTGCTCTATTCGTTATTTTAAAACTACAGCCTCTGGAAATCAGACTTCATCGCCTGATCGATCCATACGTAACAGCTCTTTTTTATTTCCTTATTATTCACCACCAGTTGTATCATAGCTCACTTATTCTACACCCCCTTAGTTTCAGTATATGAGTTTGGCTTCCAGGCAAGTCTGTCGTTTGGGTGATCTATCACTGATTGCACACTTGTGGTTAGAAAGAACACTTTATTATTTTTCTTTCGTGGCCCTATAGTTCTCTGTTCTAGAGTTCACAATACTCAGTCCTTCTCAACATCTCAACATGTGATTTTTAGGCTCCATCAGAGACCGTTTAACTCTAAACCTCTTAACAAATTCAATTCACACTGGTTCTGTAAAAGCATTCCTCCAAACACTGGCTTTTAATAATACTCTTATGCTAATTATTCTCTTTTAAGCACTTATATTATAAAAAAATTCATTATGAAAGAGCATATTTCATTCCAGATATTATGATCATTAAAAATCATTATATTCTCCACACTCAAATGTACAGATCCCTGATGCAGAGCTAAAATATATTGTGAGAAAATACTCCCACGATGCCAGAAAGTTGACTAGGAAATTAATGCTGAATATTATTAATAAGGACTGCTTAAAAAAAATGACACCAACTGGATATGAAAAATTGGAGAAAGTACCTGAAAAAATATATAAGTCTGTCTTTGATAATTGAGTTAAACTGTATTAATGGGTCATGAATGTTTGTATCACATAAATGTTATTTAATGTAATATTTGTTTGTTTTCTTATAGATTTTGTTAATGAAACTATGGGAGTAGGAAAACAGATATCAAAATATGATTACCAACGGACCATCACTCAGTTGTGTAGTTCCTTACGTCATACCAAGAAATGATTTACACTTATTTTATATTTATTTATACAAAATTTTAAATTTTATTTTATTTAATATTGATAATGTTGATTCAGCAGTTATTATATTTTTTTCTTTTACTACTATTATTTAAAAAATATTTTGAGTCATCATTATTACTACTATTATAGATAAAACTACTTTATAAATACTAAAATATAAAAAATATTGACCATTTTACATCATCTGCTTACTTTCGATTCGAAAAGACACTGTAAGAGTGAATTCGCATGCAAGACACCTTTTTTTCGCCAGAAAAAAACTACACCATCCAAAATAGTACCTCTTAATTTGAAAAAATCAGTAAAACATCAGCTTGTACAGGTTTGTATATTTTTAAAGTTCATGTTGATACATAAACATAATTTTTAATCAAATAAAGATTCTGAGGGCAATGTTGTTACAATATTTACTGATAAACAAGTGACGATGTTTCAACTACTCAGTGGGTTCAAGGCCATTTTTAATTCTCTACAGACATTAAAAACTAAATTAACAATGCAATACGAATTACCTGGCATATACTCTTGAAATACATAAAATTATATTATTAACATAATAAGCAATAGTACTTTTTGCTTGGAGTAGCATCAAAAAGAATTTAAATATAATAAAAGATGTAAATATACTACAAACAATACTAAGCAGTAATGGTAACTATAGTTTTCAAATGCAGTCGTTATATACTTATAAGATCATCAATCTTGAATGAATAAGGATTGTACTTGTATCGAACTTGCATTTACTCGGAGTATTTTTAAATTGTCAAGAAGCCATCGCAGTTTTTTTCAATTGTTAACGAAGCCTGGAATTATTCTAAGATCATCTAGAAGGCCTAAGAGTATTTTTTGATCGTGAAGATGACATTATATCTTAATCTTCAAAGAATATTTTTCCTCTATTTGAAAGCTCAAATATCACCGCCTGATTTGTATGCAGTAGCAGGACTGTGATGTACCCCATCTTGTATTTGCAATGGCAATGCAAGCTTGCATGCCACCTTCTACCAGTCCTGGTTGTGCTTTTCAACTTCCTGTTCACGCTGCAGTCATATAAACTCGAGGGATGCCATTTTAAACTCTTCCTGGTAACACAGCCCCAAGTATTCACCTCACATTGGTTGCTTTCTATATATACAGCACTGCAGATGCTGCTTTTACGCATCCCGTTTAGATAGTACATCGTTTTCCTAGGATATCGTAGTATTGGAAAAGGAAAAAAATGATGGTTGTATAAATCTATCATGCAGATAAATTGAGACTTATCAATACTTTTTGTGAAAAATGTGACACTTTTGAGATATATTTGCGAAAAAGTTCTGATTTTAGTTATCTTTGTTTCAAGTAGTTTATAACTTAAAATTCTCCCGCGATCAGTTTTTTAAGATTTAAAAAATTAAAAAAAAAAAAAAAATACTTCTCTGGAACTCTTTGACCGCAACATTCATACTTTATCTTTACTTCTTTCAAAAAAATTCGATACTTCAGATTTTAAAAAAATTCGCTTACAATAACTGAAATAAAGTAGATGTGACAAGTATGTTTTACAATATATATTTCTTAAACTGCTACTTTGTTACATCGAATAATTGATCATCAAAATAACATCTTTTTAAAATGATCATAACCATCACTTAAATATTAAATTCAAATTTTTTATCTACATTAATAAAAGGCCTTTTTTCCTTAGTTTAGGAAAAAAAGTATTAGTGTTGCGTCAATTAATGACAGAGTGAGATATAAAATTTGAAATTACACGGGTTACAAGTAAAGAAGTAAATGGTTTGATGCCAAAGTTCAGGAAACAAACAGTACGCTATGAATGTATTTAATAAACTCGTCACCAAAAAAAAATAAATATACTTATAGTGCCTTTTAAGATTATGGCTTCGTGATTTTTAATTATGTGCAGTCTGACAGTTTTTAATTGGCACTTGACATTATACATGTATTTTCAACCAATATTATTGGGATGTAGAGGTATATGACCAAACTACTGCTTTCACCCGTCACTACACTTTTAATTGTTAAAAACATGTCTTGCCATCAAAGAAAACTTTGAATACCATATTACTTATACTTAATTAAAAAATCAATAAATGGTAAAAATTCGTGAAGTTTAAAATATTTTTTAAAATAATTTGACTACATTTGTGTACAAATCATGGTCTTTTTATAGTGATTTAAGTGTCGGATTCACGGATACATATTTTAATAATACGTGTTTATTAAGTATAAAGACCTTATAAGATATCGCATCGATGTTTTGCATTAAAAGAAGTGTTATATTTAGAGGATAACTATTTTTTATCGCATTGAAATAATATGAAATTTCTTATAGTGCTGTATTCATCTATTTAACATCAAAAATATAAAAGAGTAAATCAAAAACAAATCAAGAACACGATTTACCGAGTTAAAATATTTTTACGCCATGTTTTTAAATAATAGTAATTTTAAAGTTCACTAACTCAATATTTATAAGTAAGCAGATTATAACCTTTCACACTTATTATTATGTATCTACTGATTCGAAGTATATACGTCGTAGTATTTTGGTATACCGCAATAATAGGTCCATAGTATTTGTTACATGTGTATGGATTTTTTTTTTAATATATGTTTGACTTAAAAATATTAGGATTTAAATTCAAATGTTTTAATTAAGTTACAAATGATTACTAGGGCTTAAGTAAACTAACATTTCCAAGTTTTTATATGTTTAATAATTTTGTATTGCATTAAAAGTTGCCTTTAGATTTCAGTTCGCAGTAGTTAGGCCATTTATTCTTGAAACATAGATTATTTACAGGCTCGATAAGCCACAAAGAATTCATCATGACAAAAAAAGTATATGCAAGTTTAATAAAATATAAAGCCCCCTTTTTTTGTACGTAGGTGTAATTTTATAATATTTTATAATATGTTTACGTGTTCTTCTCGTTATAAATCTTTTGATTAAATGAAATATTCAATGAAGTTATGAATAAAATTTTTTGGCATTTGAGCCAGTTGCAGTATAAATCATACTTATATGTTTAATACAATAATTTGATGAAAGTACAATCAATTAGAAATATTTGTTATAAAAAAAATTTTTTTCTTTATATAATGTTTTTCAAAAAAAAAAAAATCGTAGAAGAAAAATAGATCCCAAAAAATACCTTCATAACCATAAACTTATTTTTTCTTTTTAGGTAGCATATAAAATACGGCTTTCGCTAATCGAATAAGATGTTACGTATGCAATAACAGATTCTTACCTCGAGCAACTAGACGAATTTTCGGCGATGATTATATTAATGTATGTGAAATAGCAATCGATCGACAAAATGCATTAGATAGAGAGCCTTTGGAAATAGATGCTGATATTCGCATTTGTAATAACTGTCATTTTAATATTTTGCAAGAAATAAGGGACATTCAGGGAAATCCCATGAGCATCCAACTCAATGTTTTGAGACAGACATGAAACGGATCTTGTTTTATATGTAATGCTGTAAATAATGTACATAGACTGACAAACGAATGCAATGTTAATGCATTCATCGAGTGTGGCATATTTTTTCCAGAATATGTCAGATCATGCAATCGTCATTTAGATATTCGAGGATATATTTTACCAATCTTACTCGTTTGATTGCAGTTTGTAAATAGACAGTGTATAATAGAACAGTTCAACGAACTATTTACGTGTTGTGATCGAGTACCTGTTCCAGTGGAAATGTTAATAGGAAGGATTTGCTTATATTTTTAACAAAATTAAGACAAGGACTGTCTGATGAATTTCTCACAGTTATATTCAATAAAAGTAGTAGGCAGTCTACAAGCGTGACAGTTAATACTGTTAGACAATCTCTTATAGGACGTTTTGTCCCTGAAAGTCTTGGGTACGGTGCAATTACGAGACAAAAGTTTAATGAACAACACGTAACTGAATTTGTAAATATTCTATATAATCCAGTCCCTGAAGTACCTGGAGCCATTGTCTATATTGATGCAAGCTACAGCTACTGCCACAAAAGTAGTAATTTTCGAGCACTTCGTCAGTCTTATTGCCGTCATAAAGGAAGGCGTCCCATTAAACCTGCACTTATTGTTGCTGCTGATGGATACATCCTTGATATTCATGGACCGTATCTCTCTGATGCACTTAATAATGATTCACCTATGATTCGCAATGAATTTGATAACGATGAAATGCTAGATGATTGGTTACAAGAAGGGGATATCATTGTTGTTGATCGAGGATACCGTGATGTTCTTCCATTGATACATGATTTCGGATTAATAACTAAAATGCCTTCATTAATACATGCTGGAGAACATCAATTAACAACTAAAGATGCAAACGAATCTCGCAAAATAACCAAAACAAGGTGGACAGTAGAACCGAGGAATGGACATCTTGGAACAGTGATACTGAACTCTCAAGTAAGGAAATGGTATTTGCTAGTAGATGTCTGATTTTTTTAATTTTTTAGGGATAAAGCTATCACAGGAAGCCTAAGACAATGCACACACTATAACTTGTGACAAATAAAGACACCATAGTGCAAAACAGCAAAACCAAAAATACTTTTTACAAACATACACAACCACAGAGGTACTTACCAGACAATGCCATTAATGAATAAATCAATAATACAATAATAATTTATTTCAGTGAAAGATAAAACACTACATATTAAAACTTATAAAAATAGTTTACAGTCCTATGAAAATGCAAGAGGGACTATTTTTAATAGTTTGAGAGTAAAGAAGCGAGGGATAATGGAGTTCACATTTAAATACTACAATACTATATTATAAATTATATTGGAACAATTATATGTGATTATCCATTTACCATAACAGATTTCATCCTCTTAATCATATGGATGCTGCATACCGTGGTGGCTCAACGATTGAATGAAAGAGAAACAGAAAAAAACTATGTTCAAGCTAGAGTAGAAAATGAAAATCTTGTTGCTAGAAATGCTCGAAGGTATGAATTTCTACGTGTATGGTATATTACTTTATTTTAATTTTATTTATGTATTTGTTATAGCTTACTGTTTACCATGAAGCATAAATTCGGAAAAAAAATAAATTAGAAAAATATGTATTTAGGAATATTACTAGATGGATCAGACTTGACAAGAAAGAGCTGCAAGACTTTCCAGTTTTGATAATAGAGTTTTTGAAAGATTTTACAGTTGGCATTTATCAAATAAAATTAGCACCATCGTATGTACAAGATAAGCTTCAACGAGAAGAGGAAAAGGTATTCGAAATTGAGATGCTGAGGGATGTCAATAGATAACTCGAGCCAGAATTTTTGTGAGTCAGAGTGTACTCTCGATTTCGCAACAGAGTTAGATATCATCTCTGGATTTCGTATACATCACATGCAAATGTAAATAACGAGCCCATAAGAGGATGTTACTGTAAAACTGGGGCACGCACATTAGGTACATGTGCACATGTAACAAGCGTCCTGTGGTATTTGGGTTACGCAAAAAATGATGAAAATGTATTATATCCATCTCATACATTAATTAGTAGTACTGATGATGCAGCTCATAGACCAGCTCAAGAAAATCCAAACTAGGGTACTCATTATTTATATTATTTTTGATATTAAGAAGGCTCATAAATTTTATAAGACGACTGACAGATTTTTGAGACTCGTACGAGTTATTTATGCTACTATCACTGAAGTCAAATTAAAATTTCATGTAATTTTACGACCTTTATTTCAAGAATAATACATTCAAAATATACAAAGGACCCCACATCAACCCAATTGGATTTTGGATCCTTATGATATGGTCTAAAATTAAAATCAATTATAGATTATGACTTTCTGAATGAATGTTCTTACAGGTGCAAGTCTCGAAAACAGACATATAAAAAAAAAATTATTGTTTAAATCGCTGATTTTGATAAAGGTTAGTTTAACAGTCAATGCCGTTCAGTCAATAGATTTTGAGCACTTGATTTATAGATTGGTAACAATAAAGGGTTATGTCTAGTGCGTATAACAAGCATGACTATCATAAAACGTACCATAGCATTATTATATGATTGAAGAGTTGCTTTGTGATTTCTTAACTGCTAATAATCAAGCTTAATATTTACTAGAGGATTAATAGTTGCATGGGTTGATAGCATGATTTTTTTATATGGTAAGCAGATAATCTCTAGTATATAAAAGCGCTTATCGTAATAAAGTCGTCAAAACTATTTTTTTTTAATACATGAGCTGTTCATAATCTTTTACATATCAAATCTTTAAAAATTTTTATCAACACTTTTTTAGAAAATTAAACTTTGTAAGTACTTAAGATCACATTTAACGTTTACTAATGATAAAAAATTTTGTTAAATCATGTACCAATTATTCTATTTGTGCTCTTTTTTACAGGAGCAGTAAGCTTGTCTCCACCCCAACTTCATCGTTCAGTCTCCAAAAATTGCTATTTGTTAATTCTGCATTTTCCTGAATTTTTTTTTGTATCGATTCCCTGACACAAGATTAAGTTTTTCTAGAACAAACAATCATCTCTTGAAATACATAAAACTTATATATTTATAAATTTCAAACAATTATCAAGATAACATTATAGTTTAACAGTATTGATGTAATCTAATCAAAAACGATAGGATAAGACTATTTGATCCTAAAGTCCATTAAACTATACCACTACATTTTCGTTCTCCATTGTTGTATTTTCAATTGTATTTTTTTAGTACTGTTCTTATATGGGCTTAATAATTATTGCATAGAGCATTAGCTTTATGAAACTCTTAGCTTTAGTTATCTTTACTCTAGTAGTCAACCGATGTTAGCTTTATTTTCTAAAATTAAAGGTAGTATATAAAATGTTTTAAGCCATGTATTACAGCGAGACTGTTATGATTTGACGCAATTTCATTCAAACTAATCTGTCATTATTTACGGAAACTTAACAACAATATGTCAAACATAGAATTTTTTATTTATTTTTTTTTTTTTTATACCGGGTTACCACGACAGCCTACTTGGCCTAGTCGCGGGGGCCACCCAATCACCACATATGTGTGGGGGTGTATTGCCACACCCACCTGTAAACCTTTTTTCCTCGCATCCTACCTGAATCCATGGGCACAGTGTAAGAATCTCCGGTGGAACACCTTGCCAGTTAAGCTGACACTCTCTGCACCGATGGTGCATCGGGTCCACTCACCACTGTGTAGCCTTTCCCCGGAAAAGACTCCATTATTCCAGGACGTCCACTCCTCGCCGGTTAAGCCGGCGCTCTCTGCCGAAGCATCGGATCCAGGCTAATTAGCATCACCGGAGAAGCCCCGTGTTTCAGGGGCCACTCCTTGTCGGTAAGGTCAGCGATGCCTGCCCGACGCCTGGCATCTGGTCCACTAATCCCTACCTATAGCCCTAACACTGTTTCGCATTTACCCAGGCCCGAAGATCTGTGGGGCAAAAAAAAAACCCTGGTATTACTCTGAAGGAAAATTCCACGGAAAAACCCGCCCCGAAACAGCCGGGGTTACATAGGAACTTTTCCCGATGAAAACAGTTTTAAGAAAAATCTGCATTCACCGGGAATCGAACCCATGACTCCTAGAACTGCGTTGTATCAGTAACAAGCAGCTTACCACTGAGCCAACGCCACTCCAGTCAAACATAGAAGTTATTGATATTTCTAATTCTGATGTGCCCAAAATATTCATTAACCTTTAGTAAGGTAAGAAAAATACAAACATAGTTGATGAAAAGTGTCATTGAATATACGAGATTTTTACACGTGGTCAACATTTTTATTCATCATAGTTCATCGAATCATATCTGAGATAGTGTTTTATAGCATAAGCACCAAAAACATTACTGATACAATAATTTCATAATAATGTAATAATAATCCAGTTCCAATAAAGTTCAATGTAACTTTTAACAAAAAAAATTACTTTTCTGCCACTGTTTAAACTAATCTTTTTATTAGTCACTAAATTATGCTGTTACAGAGACATTTAGTGAGGCTGGTTTTAAGATTAATATTGAGATGTGTTTTTAGATAAGTTTCAAAACAATAAATCGAATAAAATCTAGGACCTGTTTTAAAAAGAGTTTTATAAGAAAAACTCACTACTAAAACAGTTTTAAAATAACATTTATCACCTGTTTCAAGTGGTTCAAAAAATGGTATCAAAATAAGTCTCAAATTAGGTTTTTAAACGAAACCAAATCTCAAAACGAGTCTCAAAACAGGTCTTCTAACAGGTTTCAAAAAAAGTTAAAATAAATCTCGAACAAAGCTCAAATAAAGTCTGGAAACGTGTCAAAAAATAAATCTTAAAACAGTTATCAAACGAGTCTCAAAAGAGGCCTCAAAACAAGTCATAAAACTAGTCTCAAAACAGATTTTAGAACGAGTCTCAAAGCAGATCTTAAAACACTATTTAAAACACGATTTCTTGAGGCTTAGTGCATAAGCACACGATCAGTAAGAGCTAATTTAGGAGTGAGAATAAGAACTCCAAAGTCAGGTGTTAGTTTGAGCAACGTTTCGTTGGTCTTAACGCCAACCTCATCAGGCTTACTTTATTAACAGAAAAAACACAACAAATTTCATAAATAACATTACAGGGCCAAGTGAGTCTCAAAAGAGGCTTCAAAATGGGTCATAAAATTAGTCACTAAACAGATATTAGAACTTCAAAATAGACCTTAAAATAATATTCAAAACAGGTTTAATAACTGATGTCAAAACGAGTCTAGAATTAAGTTTTGAATTGGTTCCCAAAACAGGTCTAAACGAACGAGTCTCAAAATACGTCTTCTTTTAGGTCTTGAAAAGAGTTTAAAAATAAATCTCAAACAAGGTCTTGAATCAAGTCTTAAAACTAGTCTCAGAACATGTCTCAAAATTAATTTCAAAAAAGTGACAAAACGAGTCTTGAAAGAGGCCTCAAAATAAGTTAAAATACAAGTCTTAAAGTAATCTTACAACGTGTTTTGAAATAAGCCTTGAAATAAGTTTCAAAACTTATCTCGAAACGAGTCACAAATTGAGTTTTCACGTAGTTCCCAAAACGAGTCTAAGAGCAAGTCTTAAAACAGGTTTTCTTTCAGGTCTCAAAAAGACTATTAAAATAAATCTTGATAAAGGTCTCAAAACAAGTTCTCAAAACAAGTATTAAATTGAGTTGTTAAGCGGTTCCCAAAACAGTTTTTGAAACGAGTCTCAACATAGGTCTTCTCATAGGTTTAACAATCTATCTTCAAATAGATCTGGAATAAGGACTTAAATCTGGTCTGAAAACTGGTCTCAAAATAAGTCTTAGAAGAATTTTTAAGCAAGTCTAAAAAGTGGTCTCAAAACGGGTCACAAGATAAGTCACGAAACAGATCTTAGAACGTGTCTCAAAATAAATCTCTAAGCAATATTTAAAACAGGTTAAAAAACGGGTCTCAAAACAAGTCTCGAATTGAGTTTTTAAGCGGTTCCCAAAAGCAGTCTCAAAACGAGTCCTAAAAAAGGGCTTCTTTCATGTCTCAAAAAAAGTTTCAAAATAAATCTCGATTAAGGTCTCACAACAATTTTCAAAACACGTTACCTAATTAACGCTGCATTGATGCCCTAATACCACTTTGAAACGACACTGCATCAGAACTGCCACTTAAGTTCTTATAACTTACCATCGAAGTGTTAGCTTATTACTGCTTCAGTGATGCCACAGTACTACTTAACTTCTGACTTATTTTAGCAAAAGTGATAACTAAGCATCGCTTATCCGCTCAAGTACAACACAAGTTCTGTAAAAATGCTGTTTCTGAGCTGGTTTAGTGCCCGCCAAGTGTGCAACAAGTATTAGCCATAGTTAATCTGTTAATTGATTAAATATTCGTAGTGCTTATCAAGTTAACGTTTATGTGCGATTCATTATAAAAATAAGCTCTGTTGTGTCGCATTGTTAACTTTTTTTGTGTAACCTGTTGTTTAAAGTAACTACCTTCTTTACACAAGCATACATCACTTTTTTTGTAATTAAAAAAGCGTGTATGCGTCTAAATTAAAGTCTGTGGTTTGAAAAATAAAGAATGTGTACAGAACGTGGAATGTAAATCGGGGTTTTATAGATGGATCTTATTTTTTTTAGTAAATTTGTTTTAATATTTAATGTTTATTTTTATTGTTATAATATTCAATTAATAATTTATATTCAGTTATGAATAAAAAATGTCATGTAATTGAATATTAAAAAAAAAAAAAATTAATTAATAATGTTTTTTCTGCATCTCTCTTTTGTGTTAATATGTTTTCACTGTTGCCTTTTGTAGATAATAAATTTTAATCAGTGTATCAAAGTAAAAGCAAAAACAAACAAAAATTAATATGTTATTGTGCAATATATGACCTATACATATAGACGTACAATGATAAAAATGCTTTAAAAGTGCACTCAGTACTTAAAAGTGCTTTGGTTGATAAAACAGTTGTGATCGAATTCTTCTTAACGCTTACATGACCTTAGTAAGCAGAAATTTTAATTGGAATGTACCGGGATTCTGTTAGTTATCCTGTATAAAAAAGTACAAAGATGCAATCATCCATTTATGAGTTTTATACCATAATAGAAAATACAAGACCTCATTGTCAATGGGAGGCTCCTGCCATTAACAAGGCCAGTAGGTGGTGGTAATAATTTTTGCAAAGGAAGTGCAGTATTAGGGCTAGGAGTAGAAGAAAGCGGTGTCCGCAAACGAACTGACGCTACATGTCCAGGAAAAGAACAGGATGGTGTTCATACAGCGACAGCGTGCCGGGAGCAGGAGAAGGCAGCGTCCACGCACGCACTGAGGCAGTGTGTCCAGGAAGAAGATAAGGTGGCGGTCGCATAGTGGCCAGGAGACCAGGAGAAGGTAGCTTTGCTCTTGCACAGCGTGACCTGCAAATGTGAGTATCTTAATATTAATTGAAGATGTATTACAAGTATGTTTGTAAGTAATACTAGTTACGTGTTAAAGTAGATCAGCTATGTAATACTAGTTAATTCGTGACAAAAGCGCATCATTTAAACAGCCGCATTGCGTCCAGGAACTGCGGAGATTGCGGTGTCATTAAAATAAAAATATTTTACTCACGATTCAGTGCCAGGACAATAAAAGACGGCGTCTGCGCAGTTGTGTAGCAAAGTACGGCTTTTTTCCTGTGGATCAGGGTGAACACAAGTGGCTCAATGGTTGCAGTGTTACTTCGGGCTATGAAGATGCACGAATGTACACGAGAATTTTTAATTACAGCTATTCTTGTACTACTGTCTGGAGATCACATGAGATTATGCATGTTAGTGGCTGCTATTATCAGATGTGTAGGATGTTAGCACGTGTCATTTATACACAGTCATGCATGTCGAACGTGATATATGTTTACTCTACTGCGATGCCTGTTAAGCTAACCTTGATCAGAAACGAAGTCTTTAACAGTTATTATCTGAAAATCTGTCAATTATTGGGACTTATGCTTATGACAAATTCTGTTCAGGAGGTTCTAATCTACAACATATCAAAATTTGAGCTGTATTAACTGAGACCTTAAATCCTATGGGTTTGTGCGGGGTTTTTTTTTATTAAAATTATATGTTAAAAACTTTGTATATGGTTATCACATAGTTTTAACTGATCAGTACTTTTATTTTTGTTTTTATAGCAATGTTCGTATTTTAATAAAAATGCATAAAATAACTTAGCGTTCATACGTTTAGCAACAACAAAAGCGGTAAAATATAAATTTTATAAATCTTTATCTGCAAGTTCTGATTAAAAATATGTATTAACAAGTCTCTGTTTACAAATATATGTACACAAATACTTAAATCTTCACTGGCCTTTAAGTCTTGTCCATCTATCTTAATGTTACTAAAATTACGTAAGTTTGACTGACTCCTTATTACTATCAACTTGTTCTAGCTCAATATTATCATATTCCAAAGGTCCATTATCATAGTAAGCATAATCATAATCATTTTTTCTATTTGCCGTAAAAGTTGTAGTTTCTTGAACATTTCTTGAAGTAGTAAAAATTGTTTTTGTTGATCCATTAATATTATCCTCAAACTTTTGCTGACGTGGTTGAGGTGAATATTTATGCGTGCCAAAACTACTAGAATATGTTATTGGTGTTGTATGTTGCCTGAAATTTGAAAACCATAATTATACACAAATGAAATCACTTGATCTACTTATTTATTATAAGTAAGAATAACAGTAATTATAAGCACATTATAATATTTTCCATCAATATTAAGTTGGTCTCGTGTGCAATCTATAGTAAAACACTAGTAGGTTAATCAAAATAACATTAAATGTTTGAAGTTCTTAAAATACTCCCTCTCTTACATTTCATTGATTCTAAACTGCGAATACCCTTAACCAGCATAAGCAGTAAAAAATTTTTTACTTAGTCACAATGTAGCTATAAACTAATGAGAAGTACCGAGTAAAAGACTATCGTTTTTAATATATTAACGACTATTTAAATATATGTATATATATACTATAAACTTTCTTGCTGTCTTATTACTTCACTACAGTTACAAACTGAAGTATGGGTTATAAGGTATTTTCCTTAACTTGACTGTATACACATTTGGTAGTAAAAGCATCGAAAAAATTTTAGTAGCTTGTGTAACGATTTTGATATTAAATAATAGAGAATTCTATAGCTCTCAACAAACTATAAATGTTTTAATTTTTTAGCAATGACTTTCTGAAATATACTTATGAGTTAGTTTAAGCACACTCAACATTCTCATTTCTGTAAGCATATGATCAAAGAACTAAAATGGTTTGTGCATAGAAGGACTCGTTTTTCTTACATGTTATAAATTTTTAAAAAATTTTTTACTTTAATGTATTACCATAAAAAAAGTTATGTTGTCATATCTAAGTACTTCTGCATACTTCTGCATCTTGAGATTTTTTTTTTTTTTTTTGGTAGACGCTTGAAAAATCTTGTTTTTCGACTACCTTTTATTCTTTTACATAGAAATTATTTTTTCAGAATAATTAGTCACACATTTCAATAGTAACGAACTTTCTTACGTTCGTGCATTTGGTGAATTTCCAATTTCGGGATCTTGCAAAAAAACTATGAAATTGTTTTGTGTTTATCTTTTATATTTTTTCTTAAAGGTACCACTTTTTTTTTATTTTTCAAGGCTATATCGTTACTAAACCATTAAAAAATAAATTACACACGAATGTCCTGATTTCCTGGTCATAACATACTTACAAAACGTTTCCATCGATTGTATAGGAATACAGCTTAAATAGGCAAAAAAGGTCAATGCTATTCAATGTACCATTTTTTTTTTTTTTTTTTTTTTTTTTTTTTTTATATTATAGTGCTCTACGTCCGGCTCCTTTTTTTAATAAGGGCACTACTATGGGCACTTAGCACTTTGGAGAAGGAAGGGAAGAGGGATGGGAGGCCTCCCATTACAGGAGGGGGGTAGGGGGAATTAGGCAATGATGCTGCGAGAAGGTCACCTAAACCCTCCTCGAGGAGCATTGCGTGGTGAAAAAGCACATGTGAAAGACACAGAGGTACTTGCCCGAAAAAGTCGCACTGGCCGGGAATTGAACCACGGTCTCCCGCGTGCCAATCCCCGACCTAGCCGACCGAGCCACCGCGCGCTCTACCATTTTTTTTTATATTTAAGTGCCTCAAGTTTTATTCTCTGTTCAGGAAACACAAAAATTTTTTTAACTATCTTTGTTTATTAAAGGAATAAACATTTTTTCTGCATTCTTAAAATTATGTTGGCAAATATCATTTTTAAATTGTCAATTTGCAAACACAAGTATCGTGAGCATGTGATAAAGTATGTAAAACCATCTGATTAAGTAAAGATACACTAACGATAGAGAAACCTACTGAGAATTAATAAATATCACGGGATCCCTCTATTAGAGTACATAGCACAGATAATAACATCCCTCCAAGTTGGCTATCTACATAGATACTCTAAGTATACCTCTCTACTTAAAAAAGTCATTTCCGTAACAGAAATTACCCCAAGGGTACCAGAAAATTTGTTGCAAAGCAGAAAAATAATCGTTGGTAAGGGATTTGCTCTGATGTACTGACGCCAGAGTTCCGTCGCGTACATTTCCGCAGCGTGTATACGCAGTCTAAGTATTAAGCAGAGTCTGCCAAAAAAAAGGTGCTTTAGACACCAACGTCTTTGACGTTATACCAGAAAATTTTGGGATGGATCCCTGTAACTAGCTTCAAAGCTTCGGACTTTGTAATTTTACTCCCGATCAGTCTGGGGCTTCAACAGCAGGCCAGAGAAGATCTCCCTGAGGTATCCATGCAGTTACGTTTGCTGGAAACTTTAGTCAAAAAAGAGTTTACTTAAGACCTTACCAAAGAATTTATTAGAACTTAACAAAGTTGACAGAAATTAAGGGGTCACAAAACTCTTAAGCATACCAAAAGTCACAAGAGAGTAAATTGAAAGGAAAACTTCAAATGTATCTAATAAATACAATTTCAGGCGTCAAGAAACTGACGCAGAAAATTTCTCGAGATTGGAACAGCAGCGTCAAAATAAACAAGTAAAGAATCCATTACGTAAGAGATCAGCTTTTAATTGTACCCTCACAGTAATTTCTTAAATCTTTCAGTTTTTTAAATAAGTAGAAAATGTACTTGTATTTTTGTGGCGATAAAAAATGTAGAGATTAAGCTCCAGCCCTGGAAATGAAGTTGTAAGAAAAGAGAAAAAAGATTTTTTTTGTACATGTTTTTTAGGTATTTTAAATCCAAACAGCTTTAAAAAATAGCCCTTTTTGTAAATTATACGGAAGAAACTGCAAATCAATGGCCCTTTACGGCCAACGATTATTTTATGGCATAAGGAACGCACGGTACTTTTCAGCATAATTGTATTTTTTTTAATTTTTACAGCTTATTATTTGACCGAATAAACTGTATGGATTCTGAACAAATATGTTTTTAAAAAGAAGATTTTTATTCTGAGAAGTATCAGGAACATATGTCAAATTTCTATCTGAAAACGTTTCATGTTTCACGTTAACACACTACTGAGTTTTATTTAGTAAGTCTCGAGCGAAGCCGATACGGGGGGCCACTAGTATATTATTATTCCAGAATACTGTATTTTTTATAATCAACTTAAAATTTGGATGTAAAGAAAGAATGTAAGAAAAATACTACAATCGGAAGAATAAACATCGTATCTTTCAAGGATAGTGAAAGATTTTTTTTTAAATTGATATTAAATAAATTTGAAGGAGCTAAATCGTTTGATGAATTCAAAACATGCAATGGAAAACGATATACAAATTTCAAAGATGTAGCAATAGTTATGGGATTAATTGATTATTTATGATTCACAAGTAAATAATATATTTCATGAAGCTAATACTGTCATGTTACCTTATCAATTCCAGAAATTTTTCGCTTGGTTTTTAAGTTCGGATAGTATACAAGGTGATAAAATTTGGGAAATATATAAAGATCATTTTAGTGAAGACTTTATCGATTACAAACATAATCGTGCTCTGTTACACATAATTCAAATTTTTAAATTAGAAGATAAATCTTGTGAATCGTTTAATTCATCGATTCCTGTAAATATTTAATTAGAAGAAAATGATAATCGTAAGGAAATTGTATTTTGTACAAAAATGTTAAAATATACGAACGGTAAATTAAATGCTGATCAAACAAAAATTTTTAAAATGATATGTAGAGGAAACCATAAAATTATCTTTATTGATGATCCTGATAGTTCAGGAAAAACATTCTTATACAAAACTTTCATATATTACTTTATTTTGGTTGGTTAGAAAATTTTATCGATGGCATGCATTGGTATTGTCTTTATTTTGCTTCCTAAAGAAATGACAAGTCACAGAACATTTCGTTTAACTTTAGATTAAAATTTTGTTAAAAACTTATTTTTCGAATTAGAATGAGAAAAAAAAAATGAAAGCAGTAGATTTAATTATTTGGGATAAGGGTACTTATTATTTGGAACTTTGCGGAGTTTATATAATACAGACATCCATTTTGGAAACCAGTTAATAATTTTAGGTGGAAGTTTCCGTCAAATTCTACCAGTTTTGAAAAACAGTAATAGAAGTCTGATCACATCTGAAAGTATTAAATCATCGTTTCTTTGGTCGTATTTTCATATAATAAAATAAAATATTCGCTATAATGACTTAGAATTTTCAAAATTTTTGTTAGAAATCGAAGAAGGAAGAATAAAATCATTTAAAATTTATGAATCATAGAAAACTGATCATGTGTGCTCGACAATTTTCTTTAAGAATAAAAATTGTTCAACATATAATGTTATTCTCACTTCTCATAACGAACATACTTAATTTTTAAACAACAAAATTCTAAATTACTTACCAGGAGTAATGAAAACTTACTATATCGTAGATCATGCAACTTATAAAGGGGTTGATAAGTCTGACGACTATATTTACATAAATTTTCCAGAATTACAGTTGAAGTTTTAAATAATATTCATGAATTTTTGCCTCCTCATGAGCTTAATTTGAAAATTTAAATATAAATGCCACATAAATGTTGAATATTGTGCATCTATTAAAAGCATAAAGTACGTATACGACTACATTCATAAAGGTGGTGATAGAGCTTTTATTGGAATTAAAAGATTAAGTAATTTCGATGATAAAATTCTAGATGAAATAAAAAACTATGTTAATGGTAAATATTTAAGTCCCATAAAAGCAGCATGGAGATAACAAGAATATCCAATTTGTGGTAGGAGTCATAAAGTTGTAAATCTTGCTGTGCAATACCTTGAGAATAAATAAAAATTAATTTTCGAAGTAAATGAAACTACAAAGATAATGAAGAAATGGCAGACACATCTAACAGCTGGGTTCGAGTTAAACGAAACTGATAATTTTTCAAAATCTTTAAAGTATGTTAATATCTCAGAAAACTATATTTTTAATAATCAACTAAAAATTTAGGTAGAAAGAACCAGAAAAATGAAAAATACTGCAATAGGTAGTTTGAATACAGTATCACCAAAAAATCATGGAAGATTATTTGAAAATTAATATTAAAAAAAAAAGAGCAACCTTATTTGAAGATTTAAAAACATATAAAAATATAAAACATTTAAAGTAAAAATACAAAATATATAACATTTAAAGATACAGTAATTGCCATCGAGTTGAATTCATGATTAATTCGAATTAATCGAGTATGACTCACAGATTGACGATATTTTCCAAGAAACTAGTAATGTCATGCTTCCTCATCAATTAAGAAAACTTTTGCATGGTTTTTAATATCAGAGAATATACAAGGTAATAAAATTTGGCATAAGTGTACAAACTATTTTTGTGAAGATTTTAATCGTATTAAAGAAAATTGTGCTCTTCTGCACATTAACGAAATTTTCTAACTTGAAGACTAATCTTGTAAATCATTCAATTTACCTGCACCGATTAAAATTGTCTTCCAAAACAATAAAGACGCAGAGGAAGTTGCATTCTGTAAACGTATGTTTGATTCGATGCATGCTCAGCTAAACAGTGAACAAAAAAATATTTTTAAAATTGTATGTAACGACGTTAGTAAGATTTTTTTTTTAGTTAGTCCTCAAGGATCAGGAAAAACTTCTTTATACAAAACATTAATTTATTACTTCATATCACAAAGAATAAAAATTTTGTCACTGGCATGAACTGGCACTGCGTCAATACTACTACCAAAAGGTATGAACAGTCATAGAACTTTTCACTTACCTTTGGATTGAAACAATATTAAAACTGCATTTTTTGAATTCGAATCTGAAAAAAAGAAATTACGTGAAATCGATATGATAATTTGGGATGAGGCTTCTATGATTCCGAAAAAAGCTTCAGAGATAGTTGACAGAACTTTGCGTGATATATGCAATACACACATACATTTTGGAAATAAATTAATAATTTTGGGAGAAGATTTTCGTCAAACACTTCCTGTTATAAAAAATGGTAATAGAAGTATGGTTATATCTGAAACTATTTAGTCATCATTTCTTTGGAGTTCGTTTTATATTTTGAAATTAAATACAAACATTCGCTCGGTTGATAGAAATTTATCCAAATTACTCTTAGAAATTGGAGAGGGAAAAATAAAATCACTGATCATTCCTGGAAAATGGAAAGTTAATGATGTATGTTTGAAAATATTTAGTAAGAGTAACCAATCTTTATTAAATGGGTTCTTCTCACTTCTCATGACATAATGAATACACTATTTTTTTAAATAACAAAATTTTAAATATGATTACAGGAAATACGACAACTTATGATGGGATAGATCATGCCACGTACAAAGATGTCAATAAATCAGATAATAACATTTACATAAAGTTCCCTATTGAAATATTAATTAATATTCCTAAAGGTTTGCCACTGCATGAGCTAAATTTAAAAGTTGGAGCAATAGTTATGTTGTTAAGAAATTTATGTGTAGCAGACGGTTTGTGCAACGGTACACGATTACAGATTAGAAAGTTATTTAAGTATAATATTGAAGCTAAACTTATAACAGGAGAGAAACTTGGAAATATAGTACTTATACCGAAAATCACTTTAAAGACAGGTAATAATATCTCGTCATTACCTTTCATACTTTACAGAAAGCAATTTCCTTTGGTTTTGGCATTCACTATGACAATCAACAAATCTCAAGGACAAAGTTTCAATAAAGTTGGTACATACTTTAAAAAGCCTTTATTTTCTCATGGACAACTATACGTATCGGTATCGAGATGCAAAGCTAAAAAAGGGATATTTATGTAAATTGAACGTGAAAGTGATTCGAAATTAAAAAATGTTGTTTGAGAAGAAATTTTTGACTAAGGGAAGTGCACTTTTTAAAAAGAAAAAAAAATGAACGAATTGAAAGTTATCACATACATTTAAAAAACATTATGTAGTAATAGCATATGACATAATATGTTAATATTTTCTTACGTTATAATTTTGTAAAAAATCGTTGATGTTTAATAATTAATCAAATAATTTATTTAATTTTTTATTTTATAATCAGGATATTTATAAAATTTTCCTATGTAAGATCATTCTTCCAATTTTCTTTAGCAAAATTGGTTTATTTTCGTGATTACTATGTGTACGTATTAAAAAACAATAACGTGTAAGAATTAACTTTTAAGATTCTGTACTTAAAATTTTATCTTATGAAAATTAGAATTATGTATAAAATAATAACTTTGACATATTATACAGTTGTTTTTTGCAAGCATACGTATAGAAATGCGGAAAAAGTTTTATTTAAACACTTTATCTATTAATGGTTTTTTTTTCTTTAAATCGGGCATCGGAGAGTTCTGTCTCTTCGTGGTTTCATAGGGCTACTGGCAATGACTACCAAGGTTTTTACTATTTTCTTACTACTTGAGTTTCAATGAATATGTGTGATTATATCATGTCATACGATTACACGTATTTATTCAAAACTCAATGTAAGAAAAAAATAACACTAACAAAAAAAGTTAACGTACCTCAGATTTATACTTATCAATGTTAGTATAAAGTAATAACTACACTTGATGTTTTTTGAAATTGTTGTTGATAAGTACAAAACCGATCTATTTGCCTCCTGAGTGGTGTGAAAAAAATAGATAACTGTAAATAGCTAAGAGATCGTTTACCGTAAGTTGTAGGAGCTGCTGCTTGCGATTTCTAGCTACAGCTTACATAACATATAGTAGAGGGGCAGCGGGAGGCTCTTAAAATCGTGTGGGGTGGTTGTGGGGGGTCAGAGAAAACTAAGAGAGATTTTTAATGGGTCAAAATTAAAGTAAAATAAACGGAATTTTCCCTTATTTTGCGGAGGGGTTTTGGGGGGTGGGGAGTGCCGTGGAGGGCGCGGGGGGATAGTGTGGAAAGCCCTGCCCTTACAACTATATAATGTCAGAGCGCGCGGTGGCTCGGTTGGCTGGTTTGTGGGACGGCACGCGGGAGATCGCAGTTCGCTTGCCGGCCAGTATGACTCTCCCGAGCACGTACCTTTGTGAATTTTTACATGTGCTTTTTCACCATGCAATGCTCCTCGTGTAGGGATGGGCGACCTTCTTCCAGCAAAAATGGCCTACCAATTAGATCCTTCGCTCTTGAAGTGGTCTAAGTGACATTATCACTGTACCAACGAAACTACAACTGTATCCAACAATGTGAAGATGTAACCAATAATTGTAACATGTAATCAATACTGTAATATGTAACAAATATTAATGTAAAATATGCCTTACTGTATTAAGGCTAGTGAACTCGTTTACAGTAAAGCCTTAAAATAGATACACTACGTAAGTAGGTATTTATTATAAAAAAGAAAAAAAAAAAAACTATATAATGTAGGAACATATATATATATATGTGAACGTAAAATAATTTACACATATATGTATATCAAAATGTTTTACAACTACGTGCATAGATATTTACTAATAAACATTGTCCATTTTCATTGTTATAGCACAATATCAGTGGAAATGAAAAATAAAAGTAAGTCAAGAAGTTTTTCTAATGTCCTTTTATTTTAAAGGTTAGATGGCCAATTGCTTTCTCGTAAACGAAGAAAAAGTGAAGCCAGGCGCTTGTTTCTTGCATACAAGAAAGCCAAAAAACAAAATCAATAAACAAATAAGATCAAATCGTTGCTAGGCAATTAATATACGTATCTCTCTGGATCCACCTGTAACGGAATGCTGTTAAAATACTATGGGCCCTCGCCGTATACCACCGAATTCAAATCGTTCAAGGACGATAATAAAAGCGACCCTGGACGTTCCAATTTATCGACATGCACGCATGCCTACGCTGTGAGATTATTTCTCATAGTGTTAAAATACACGGTTATGAAAGAAATAATTACTGTCTCTTTCTTACGAAAATATACATTTGTTCCATAATATTATCCCCCGTGCAAAACTCACTAGTTTTGCACATCCGAAAATTTCACAAGTTTTCGTGCAGGTCGCAGAAACACATTACTGAAAGTTCGTACTTCCACTACGTGTACTTGTTTATTCTTTGTTGGAAATACTTGTTCTATCCTTTTCACCATTGATTCTGCTCTAGATTTTCGTCAAGCATTAAGACTAAATCTTCCCCTTTAAAGGTTTCTGATTAGTGAGCTGTTTTTCACGCGGAATCGACGTCAGAAGATACGCACTTCCAAAACAAATCAACATAAAATTGCGCAACGTGCTAATGCTTATTTAAATTTAAAACTTGAGCGTCACATCTACCAAAACTTATGTCACCCGATGACTCACCTAATAAAAAATTATTTGGCATGAGCACTTCTCCGTCTCGTGGATCGACTGATACGTGAGTTACAGGGCGAGAGCTTACACAATGTTCGATCTTAATAAGAGTAGTTTGCAGACTCTCATCTCTTGTTCTACGCATTTTCAAAACTGCTAGGAGAGCCGTTTTAACCACTGAAATTTGACGTTCTCACACTCCCCCCGTGTGTGGAGAGCCTGGTGAATTAAACCTCCATTCTATCTCCTTACTTAAAACAAGCTCTTGAATCTTAATTAAATCAAAGTCTCTTATAGCTTTTTTTAACTATCTGCTCATTCCTACAAAATTGGTCCCACTATCGCAATATATTACCGCTGGCCTTCCCCTTCGTGCTATAAAATGTTTCAATAACATTATCGCTGAGTCTGTTGAAAGATTGTTAGCTACTTCTAAATGAATGGCTCTCGTGGTCATGCAAGTAAACAACGTTCCGTATCTTTTTTCTTCTCATCTATCAACAGTAACGAACATGGCCCAAAGTAATCCCAACGTGTAAAAGATTTTAAGCGATAAAATCTCGCGTCAGGCAAAGCAGCCATTTTAGGGTTCATTGTTTTTCGATGCAAAAGTTTAAAGGTAATGCAATCATTTATCAAAGCTTACACCCCATTGTTTAGTCTAAGTATCCAAAATTTTTCTCGAATTTCATCCACTATGCTTTGCTGATTAGCGTGATTAAATTTTTCATGATACTGTTTGATCATTAATTTGGATAGCTTTTTTTTTGCATCTAAAATGACTACATTAACTTTCATCATTTTTTAAATTTGTTAATCGACTTTTTAAGCGTAATATTAACTTTTTATCTAAATACGGGTCTAAGCAAAGAATTCGACTATTGCGGGGGGCTGATCTGACTTTTTAATAATTTTTAGTTCTTTCACAAAACTAAATGACTGACTTATTTTATAACATGTTTGTTTGTTGAGCTTAAATTTGTATAAAAAATGGTAGGATTTTTGTACGTAGCATCAAACTAATTGACTCTAAAACACGCATTACTGTAGATAAAAGTCTTGATCAAGAAGAAAATCGAGAAAAATCTACTACCGTTTCTTGCAGAGTTATGTTAGCAACTAATTCCTTTTGCTAAAGTATTTCCTTGTCAAACTTTAAGTACGAATTTTCTCTGGGCCAATTAAAATAATTATTGAATAAAAAATTTGGACCTGTCAACCACCTGCTATTTTTATCTAGAGCATTTGGAATAAAACGAGTTCCATCATCTGCAGGATTGTTTAGAGTAGCAATCCAGTGCTACTCAGATTTTTCTTACTGTTTCGCAATTTCTGAAAGACGATTTGCCATGAAAACTGTAAACTCACGAGGTTCTCTTCCAATCCAATGAAGCACGGCACTCGAATCACACCAAAAAACGCATCGTAAAATCGTAAAATTGTGTTCGTTTTTAATCACACTAGCTATTCGGACGGCCAATAAAGCAGCTTGGAGTTCCTCACACGGAATTGATAATTTATTTTTGATTGGGATTACACAACTTTTAGCCATTATAAACGTGATCCGGAAATTACGGTTCGGAAGTATAAAGCGCCAATAGGCTACTGTTGAGAAAGCTTGCGAACTTGTGTCACAAAATATGTGAAGTTCAGCTATTGTTTGCTACTTATCTCTTAACTGATAGTAACAATCCAAACGAAAATCTTTTACGTTTGATAAATTCCATAACCATGATTTCTATTGTTTTATTTCCGCTTTCCCTAAACGTTTATCCCAACCGATTTTCTTTATCTAAATTTCTTGCATTAATATATGCGATTCGATTGTAAATGGTGATAAAAACCCAAATGTATCTGTAATTGACATTATAACTTCCAAAAACTGCCTTTTTAATGGAATTTTAGATGTATTCATCGAATTAGAATCGATTTTGTCAAAATTTACTTTAAAATAAAATTTGTCTAAAAAATTTAGCCAACTTAAAAATAAAACTTTTTCATTCTCATTACCTTTCTCTAACGAAATCAAATTTTGTAAATCAGAATGACGATTATCAGTTATAACGGTTACAGTTACTGGCCCATGCATACATTATCCAATTAGCGTGTAGATTTATTTTAGTTACTTGTTCTACTGATGAACGAGCTTCCTCACAAGACATACAGCTCTCAAGATAGGCGTCCATATAACAGTTTTCAATTGAATTACTTGCAGCTTGTGGATATTTCGATGTCAAAAGCTGTGCACAGAGAAGACTTTGCGTCAAACAACATAGATGACATCACATACTTTACTGGCTCTCCAGTATGATTCTTTTCTCACCATAAAAATCTTTATTCTTCGCGACCTTCCTTACGGATTTTAATTTTCAAAAACATATCACGAATATCAGATTTTTTCGCAAAAAAATACTGTCTGAAACGCATCAAAATTCCAAGTAGAGCCTAACAGACATCGAGATAAAAAGAGCTTTTCCAACCTTAAAGTTTTGATTTCACATATTAACACGAGTTCAGTATGACTTTGACCCAAAAAGAGATTTAGGACTTCAGTAAATGTCAGAATCTCGATACCCGATTCTTTTGAGCAAAATTTAGCCAAACCTGAGCTAACGCGTTAAAAGGGTAATGCAAGATCCTCAATCACTAAAATATTCTGCAGAAGGTATGTTAAACCAAAACCTTTTATTTTTAAATTTACTTTTCTATTAGCCACTAAACCTGTTTCCACATTACTGGCGCGAGAAAGCGAAAAATTAAGTGACGAACCTTCCGCACCTATTTCTTGTTCAAATTTCGCATTAATTATAGATGCGGTTGCTCCATTATCTAAAAGTCCAAAAATTTCTTTTTTACCCTTAGGGTCAATGATGGTTGCAGGAACGATGCATAACAAAATTTTCGAACTTAGTAATGCGTTTGAGTTTACAGAGTCTTCGTTTTCAATTTTCTTACTTTCACGCAAGTCTTTAATCATAATTTGATCCGCTTTCTTTACGTGTAAGAGAATATGATAGTGAGATTTGCATAATTTGCAAGGCTTCCACTTACTGTTATCGCAAAAATGCCCATCTTTTAAGCAATTCAAGCACAACTTTTGTGTGCAAACTACTTTCCAGAGCTGCACAGAAGAAGCCCTGCTAAAATCGGACAGTCTTCGATTGAATGATTCCTTCTGTTACAGTGAGCACAACGTATTTTTATTTTAAAAATTCTAATCAGAGTTGTAAGAAGTTGTGAAAACTACGCCTCTATTTGAGTTCTTGTAGGAATAAGATCGTGATCGATCCTCATTACTTTTAGAAAGATTGTTTTAACGTATATCTATACTTCCCGCTTCAATGGAAATTTTCGCTTCACTGTATACATAATTAGATAATTTTTATAAATCAGATATCTCTTTATCTTCGTTAGCCGCAAAATAACTGTAATTAAATAACATTGCATGGGGTAATTTTTTCAAGATTTCGTGTCCCAGAACGGTACTGAATACATAACCTTTATCATTTACAAGGAATACCGTTGACAATCTTTAGTAAAATTATTTTCAAATTTCCATAACGCAACTCGAGCGTTTTCATAATTTCATGTACGCTACTTCCCCTGGCAAGCAAAGTCTTGGCCAGTTCTCGCGCTTCTCCACGTAAGCAGTCGAACAATCACATGAAATTTTCTCGGTCCTAATAGTTATCCAGTTCTGTCGATAAATTAAAAGCTTCCTTAAACTGGATTCAGTCAAGCGGATCATCCAAAAATGGAGCTAGAATTCTAGAAGAAGTCTTTTTATTTAATTATTTTAAACTACCAGTGCTAGCAGATTCTCGAACTAAAGAAAGAGTTTTTTCCATAATATCAAAATAACAATAGCCAGTATCCTTGCTTGACTGTTTTCTTACATTTTCATTTGAATTTTTACTACGTTCGTTGAAAGAATTTACAGTTTGTCTAATATTGTTATTCGAGAACCTGCCTTAGTTGTCAACATTCGGTAAAAAGATGCTTGTAAATTTTGAAAGTTCATTAAGGCTGATGACATTGGTAAAAATGGTGAAGGCGATTCGTCCCAGCCATACTCAAAATAAGAAATTGGGGTGTGTTTGGGCAGCACGCGCTGATCAGCAGCAGGAAACAGCGAAGAAATTAGAACAGGAGTCTGGCAGAGAAGCTGGGATGCAGCGCTGGGAAACGTGAGAGCACGCAGGCTGTACAGAAACTGGAGATCGTGAGAGCGATGCCGTAGCCACCGATGCAGAAACCACGTCCACTCTCTGAAGCTCGACTCCAGTGTTATCGACCGAGTACGTTCAAACTGCAAACGTTCTCAAAAATAACCGTATCTTGGAAATGAATAACCAACTTCCACAGAGCAAAAGAATTTAATACTTTGGTAAGCTGTAAAGTAAGTATAAAAGAATATGATCTTGCAAACATTTTGATCTAACGTTATGAACAACTTTTTTTGGGCCGTTTTGCCAAAGTACCTTTTTTTGCATTTAGCCACAGCTTGAAAAAACTTTCCATCTGATCTTGCTGAAATTTTAGTGTGGTTATTAAAGATTTCTAAAACTACAACTGTGTCAAATTTTGGTTCTTTATGTTTATGCAAAAGAGAGTTATTAGTTTTCTTAGATTGACTCAATAAACGAGATCTTTTGCATTTTACGGGGAAATCACTGGACCAATTGGGATCAACCAGAGCTTTTTTATTTGTTTTTTTTTCACACATACTAAAATATATATGTATATATATATATACATATACATATATATATACATACATGTGTATTATATATATATATATATATGTGTATGTATGTATTTTTAGGCTTACTGTTCGTTTTCGACGCTAAAAACCGTGTTTTACCATCTATACTTTTTTTCTTTGAGCCTTAGCAAAAAATACTTTTGGTTTGATTTTATTACAGTTGATTGGCAACGTTTAATTTTTCTAGAACATATTCTTTTGGTGGTAGTCTGAATTTAATGAATAATTGCTGACATTTCAGCTAATTCAGTACCATTAGTGGAGGATATAATCGCCGCCATAAGCTAGTGTGTTAAGTCCATCCTGCTGCACAATAGGTCTATGCAACAACAAGATAGACTTAACACATTAGCTTATAGGGACGAGTCTATCCTGCACGCTCTATTCCATTCCATGTGACGGTAGCCTAACAGCTGAAAAATTCAATTCAGATTTTATTTTTCCAAAAGAGGTTTGTGCTCTAATTATATCTTAAACTTAGAAGAATTAATATTTATAGTGTCGAGTCTTACTAAAAAAATAAAAGGCATCAAGTGATTTTCCTGCCAAGTCCAGTAATTTTTTTTTTTAATGCTTTTGAAACCTTTCAATTTATTTACTCTAGCTATTTTAGAACGATCAAGATATGTATGCATGCAATTGTCAACATACGATTTTACTTATGCAGTGCACGACACAGTTTTAAATTATTTATTATTGGTACTGGTAACTTTAGCTGTCCGTGCCAAATTTGTCTGAATTTCTCTGTTATTCATACTATCTTACTAATATATAAAGCAAAGTCGCTAAAAACCGTTGTAATCGCTAACCGCGAAAACTACTAAACCGATTTTGGTGAAATTTTACTTAGCGATTCTTGACACTTCCTAGATGGTTTTAGTGTAGTAAGCTCTAGCAATTAATAAGCTAAAATTTTGCAAAAATACGCCAGCTTTTTTACTTTAATTCAGTAGGATCCACTAGGTGGGTGGCGTCGACACAAAATCGAGGCTACCTGCAACAGAATTAAACAAGTGTGGTTATAAGAGGCCAGAGCGTCTCAATAATTTTTGTAGTCATCTGTCGGTAGTTCATCAAGCTGCATCGAGAATGTAGATGATAGTCATGCAGCTGGGTATTCCGGTTACCGACGACACTCTTCTCCAAAGGGCAAGTGACCTAGGTCTACTTACATCCTGAACCCTCAGGACTGGTGAGTGCCACAAACACGAAAAAGTTCTGACTGATACCGTCTTCGGTGGAATACCAGGAGACGTACCTAGCCAGAGCACAACCTGCTCCAACACATCAGAGTAATGTGACCATCACCATCTGGCCTGGTGCCGTCAAAGAATCTTATACTTCAAATGTAAGCCAGGGAAGATAGCCCCGAGAAGCACGGGCAGCCTCAAGGGCTTCCTTCTCAGTAGTCATCCCAACGGCACACCCATAGAGAAGGTATTCTCTAGACCCACTTTTCCGGCTAATGATGGGCGGTTGGTTATCCAGGGAACGACCTGAAGACGGTCTCCGTACCTAGAGACTTTAAGGGTAAGAGTCAAGCTACCCACAGCCAGTTCTCCATCATCAAGAATAATAAGGAATAGATGGAAGTTTTACCACTGGCCCTTTTCAGGGCCATTATAAGTATTTACGTTTCCTACTTAACCATCAATCTCATCGGTTTTTTAAAGGGCCACGTAAGTTTGGACTACCTTGCCAACAAATACATTTTTACTACAATTTTCGGAAGAGATTTGTTGACTTAAAGATTATGACTAAAGACGGCTACTATTAAACCAAGTCAGTCATTCACTGGCAGTCGTCACGAGTGGAGTTGTTTTTCGCAAGGCTGGGAACCTCGGGGACCGTCGATCCATATTACCCTCTCGACTCTTAGCACTCAACCAGGAATCACCGATCCTTTCCAAGGTCTGCGCTAGGCAAGCCTAACAGCTATGAAAGGAAAAAAACTTGAGCCAACGGGACAGTCTCCAACGGGCAAGCATTAAGAACCAATCTCTCCATCTTAGATTACCAAAACAACTGAGTCTGCAAATAAAAAAGTGCTTTAGAAACCAACGTCTTCGACGTTCTACCAGAAGACGTTGGGATAGATCTCTACAACTAGCTCCAAAGCTTCAGACTTTGTAATTTTTTTCCCGATCAGTCTGAGGCTTCAATAGCAGGCCAGAGAAGATCACCCTGAGGTATCCAAGCAGTCACAATTGCTGTAAACTTCAGTCAAGAAAAAGTTTACTTAAGAAGCTCACTGGTCTTTTTTAGGGCCATCGTACGTCGAACTACTTCGCCAAAAAATATATTAGAACTCAACAAAGTTGACAGAAATTTAGAGATTACAAAAGTCTTAAGCATGCCAAAAGTCACAAGAGGGTGAATTGTAAGGAAAACTTTAAATTTATCTAATAAATACAATTTCAGGCGTCAAGAAACTGACGCAGAATATTTATCGAGATTGGAACAGCAGCGTCTAAATCGACAAATAAAGAATCCATCACGTGAGAGATCAGCTTTTAATTGTACCCTCACTGTAATCTCTTAAATCTTTCAGTTTTTTAAATAAGTAGAAAATGTCATTGTGTTTTTGTGGTGATAAAAAATATAGAGATATTTTATATAGAGACCAGCTCCAGGACTTTGTTGTTCTGGTAATTAATTTGTAAGATAAGGGAAAACAAAAGTTTTTTCTATAATTCATATTTTTGGGAGTTCAAAATATAAACAGCTAAAAAAAAAATAGCCCTTTTCGTAAATTATACGGGAGAAACTGCAAATGAACGACCCCTTATGGCCAACGAATATCTAAAGGCATAAGGAACGCATGGTACTTTTCAGCATAATTATATATATTTTATTTTCATTTTCAAAGCTTACTATTTGACCAAATAAACTGTATGGATTTCGAACAAATATGTTTTCAATACGAAGATTTTTGTTTTTAGAAGTATCAGTAATAGATGTAAAGTTTCTAACTGAAAACATTTTAAATTACATGTTAACACACTACAGTGTTTCATTTAGGTAAGTCTCCGGCGAAGCCGAGATGGGGGGGCCACTAGTTTTTAAATATAGATCTGTTGCATACAAAAGTACTTCCACTTCAGCTATCGTCAATTTTTGCAATAAATTTAATCTTTCAATTACTTGTACTGTATAAAGAAGATCTAAAACTATGCTTAAATAAATGACCTATGGGCAGCAAATTAACTTTGATATAATATTAAATCCAAAGGAAAGTCATTAATGGATTATGTTCCTATAAAAAATTAAATAATTATATGGCTCTTGCCTTTATTAACTAGCCTCACGGAAGTTATTTGCTTCACTGCAATTCGGCAATAAAAGCATAGCTGAGTATCATTTTATCATTTTTTTTTCAATAATAATAACTTGACTTTGAACTTTAACGAATTTTATCCTCTTTTAAATGATGTTAAAATAGCAGCCCAAAAAAAGATTTTAGTTAAAAAATAGCTACCAAAGTTGAGAGTTATTTTTTATACTTCATGGAAGAAGAAAACTATATAGTTGCATGTAAACTAATACCATTACTAAAATGTTCAAGTCTCTTTCAAGACCATAATTTTTTTAGACTGATTTGAATGATTCTCGCACCTTATTACAGGTTTTTTTTTGTATCCTGAGAAAAAAAAGTGTAATAAAAAGTTTTTTCACTATGATGAAAATTACCATACTTTTGAAGGACAGCTTAGATATACTCTCAATATTATTAAAATTACTATGCTACATAGTAAAACCCGATTATATTAAAATTTGCTGTTAACGTAGTAATTTTTACTTTGATCCAAAATAATTGTATATTTAAGAAAGGAAAAAAAATATATATGTATATTTTATAAAACTTATTTATGCGTAGGGAGTATGTATCTTCTAAAGGATGGAGGTATGGTTTCTATATCCATTTTAACTTTACCCCCCTCCAGAACCTAGCTTGGTGGTCCTAGGTGAGTGAAATGGATATCCCTTAGGTAAAATTGGCTGCTGAATCTGATAGTGCAACTTAAATTAGTGTAGGATCAACCGTCTTCATGATAGAAAAATTATTTCCTCTGCAAAAATTTGTTGGTTGGATTCGATGCAATATTTGGCTTGTCCGATGATTTTTACATGAATTGACACTCTATAGGATTATTTATTACTCGATTATGTACCGAAAAAGTAAAAGAATTGATGTCAGTCATTCAAACTATCACCTTGTGCAGTGAATTTTCGTTCTCGAAGTAACTCGAGTCACTAATGCTAACTTCGCTCGCAATGGCAGCATGCTGTTTACATTGCGTCAAAAATTGTTGTTTGATGGTTAAGAGAGTAACTGTGCTACGTTTCAGAGAACTGTCTTACTTAAAGTAGTGTCTACTCATAACAGCCCCCTAGAAAGGTACAGTACTTTACTCTCTCCAGATGAAATTGTATGTCACGCACTTATGGTGGATAAGTAAGGTATGCTCTAGAGTGCAAGTGTCTTGCAGCCCTAGACAAAGCCAAGGGTGTCAAACCGACGATCTGAGGGATTATTGTTTTCTTTATTTGAGCGTATACAATTTTTCGTGCTGCTGCGGGGATTAAAGGGTAGCTTTGCTTCGTATAGCAGGAACCTGCATTTTTTGCTCCCCCGGTGCGAGAAGCATGGCTCTCTACTCAGGCACCAACGTACATACCACAACCGCGTTCGCGTCCATCGATTACGCTAGTCCTAATTTACGCCCTAGTGGCAAAATATAATATTTCTGCGTTTTGTGTATTTTTAGAATAAATTTTTTTTTTTCTTATTTTTTTATTTATCAAAACTATTATTCTAAAAATCAAGAAAAAAATTTATTTCAATAAGTTGTTAATCGAGTAGAGTTAATATTTTCTTAACAAGGGATTTATAATTTCTCTCCCGTGGTAAAATACATTACATATTTATTTGAGTACTTCATTATCGTAAACGTGTTTCTAATCTTTTATTTATCTTGACTTCTCGTGCTCGAACGTATGCCGCTCCTTTCTCACCCTGTTCACGAGCACGTTGGGATAGTGTAGAGATGCCCGCCACCCCCTCCCTGACTTTGATCACGACGCTAGAGTATAGAAGTGCCTGACGCCCTCCCTGTTTCTTATCACGTTGTGGTGGTGCAGTGCAGAATTTTATAAATTGACTTTTTATTTTTTTTAACACTATTTAATTATTTCATAATTTGTAATGAGTTACTTAACTGAAAATTTTTTCTTTTACAGTTCCACGTCACACCTCCAGCTCTAGACCTGTTGTAGCTATGCAAAAGTGTACGCTGCTACTCCTCCTCCTCGGCCAAAACTCCTCGCAGCATTGCTCCCGTGCATGTCACTAATTCCAGCTCTGTACCCGTTGTGGCAGCGCAGAAGTACAAGCTAACTGTCCCCCCCCCCAGTCCCCGACAACAAAGTCTGAAGGTCGTAGGTGATTGGAATTTGCACCCCTACGCCGTGGTAGAGCAAGAATGTCCACCTTCCTTTCTGGTGCTGATCAAGTTACGACGTTGCACGACGTCCGCCACCCTCTCTCGTCCTAGCAACGTCGCGTCGGTGGAGGAGTTCCCACAGCCCTCTCAGGTCCTTATCACATAACGAAAGGGCAGGAATATTCGAAGCCTTTCCTGTTTTTGGGGACATGGCATTATCGCGCACCACCCACTTCTTTCCTCAGTAATTAATTTGTTATTCCGGGATAAAAAAAATTGTTAGAGTCATTGTTAAGTTTTGTAATAAAAATTTGTAAATAATGAACATAATTTTCATTGAATGAGTCATAAAATTAGTCTTAAAAAAAGGTTCAAAACAAGTCTTAAAATAAGTCTCAAAACAAGTCTCAAAATAAGTCTCAAAATGAGTCTCTCAATAAGCCTTAAGACAAGACTCAAAACAAGTCTTAAAATGAGTCTCAAAATAAGTCTTACAATAAATCTCAAGACGATTCTAAAAACAAGTTTTAGAATAAGTCTCTTAACAGGTCTCAAAATTTGTCTCAAAAAAGGTATCAGAACATATCTTAAAACGAGTATCGAAACAGGTCTTAAAAAATATCTCAAAACATGTCTCAAAAATGGTATCAAAATAAGAATCAAAACGGGTATCAAAACAGGTCTCAAATTGAGTCCCAAAATGAGTCTCAAAACGTATCTTGAAACAAGTCTCAAAACGGTTCTTAAAATAAATATCAAACTAGGTCTCAAAACAGATCTCAGAATAAGTCTTAAAACAGGTCTCAAAAAAAGTCTCAAAATAAATCTCAAAAAAAGTCACAAACAAGTCTCAATACAAGTTTCACCATAAATGATATGCCTAACAATAAAAATTTTGTTTTAGCATCTTGATCGTCAAGAAACTCTAGGCTAGCTTTTCAGTCGTCCAAAAACCCTTGGCGGACTTCTTGATCGTCACGACTAACTCGGCAATCCTCTCAATTTCGAAAAACACTCGGAGAACTTCTCGACCGGCATGTGACATTGAAAGGGATTATCAATCGTCAAAGGATTCTGGAAAGGCTTCTCGATCGTCAAAAAACGCTAGGAGAGCTTCTCGATCGTTACAAAACACTCGAAGGGCTTCACAAACGTCAAGAAACGCTCAGAGGGCTTCTCAAACGTCAAAAAACACTCAAAGAGCTTCTTAATCGGAAAGCGACATAAAAAGGGCTTATCAATCGTCAAATGATTCTAAAAAGGCTTCTCGATCGTCGAGAAACAATCAAAAGGCTTCTCGATCGTCGAGAATCACTCGAAGGGCTTCTCAATCGTCGAGAAACACTCAGAGGGCTTCTCGATCGTCAAGAAACACTCAGAGGGCTTCTCGATCGCCAAGAAACATTCAGAGGGCTTCTCAATCGTCAAGAAATGCTCATAAGGCTTCCCGATCGTAGAGAAACGCTCGGAGGGCTTCTCGATCGTCGAGAAACACTCGGAGGGCTTCTTAATCGGCATGCAACGTTTGGAGGGCTTATCGATCGTCAAAGAATTCTAGAAAGGCTTCTCAATCATCAAGAAACGCTCGGAGAGCTTCTCGATTGTTAGGAAACACTCGGAGGGTTTCTCGATCGTCGAGAAATGCTCGAAAGGCTTCCCGATCGTCGAGAAACCCTCAGAGGGCTTCTCGATCAGCATGTGACATTTGGAGGGCTGATCGATCGTCAAAGGATTTTGGGAATGCTTCTCGATCGTTAAGAAACGCTCGAAGAGCTTCTCAATTGTTAAGAGATACTTGGAGGGTTTCTCGATCGTCAAGAAATGCTCAGAAGGCCTCCCAATCGTCGAGAAACGCTCGAAGAGCTTCTCGATCGTTGAGAAACACTCGGAGGGCTTCTCGATCGACATGTGACATTTAGAGGGCTTATCAATCGTCAAAGGATTCTGAAAAGGCTTCTCGATCTTCGAGAAACGCTCGGAAGGCTTTCCCATCGTCAAGAAATGCTCGGAGGGTTTCTTGATCGTCGAAAAATGCTTGAAAGGCTTCCCGATCGTCGAAAAACGCTCTAAGAGCTTCTCGATTGGCATGTGACATTTAGAGGGCTTATCGATCTTAAAGGATTCTAAGAAGGCTCTTCGATCGTCGAGAAATGCTCGAAAGGCTTCCCGATCATCGAGAAACGCTCAGAGGTTTTCTCAATCGTCGAGAAATACTCGGAGGGCTTTTCGATCAGCAGGTGACATTTAGAGGGCTTCTCGATTGTTAAAGTATTCTGAAAACGCTTTTCGATCATCATGAAATGCTCGAAAAGCTTTCCGATCGTCGAGAACTGCTCGAAGGGCTTTTCGATCGTCGAGAAACACTCGGAGGGCTTCTCAATCAGCATGTGACATTTAGAGGGCTGATCGATCGTCAAAGGATTCTGGGAATGCTTCTCGATCGTTAAGAAACGTTCGAAGAGCTTCTTAATCGTTGAGAAACATCCTAAAGGTTTCTCGATCGTCGAGAAATGCATGGAAGGCTTCCCAATCGTCGAGAAACGCTCGGAGGGCTTCTTGATCGTTGAGAAACACTCGGAGGGCTTCTCGATGGACATGTGACATTTGGAGGGCTTATCGATCGTCAAAGGATTCTGAAAAGGCTTGTTGATCTTGAGAAATGCTCGGAAGGCTTTCCGATCGTCAAGAAATGCTCGGAGGGTTTCTTGATCGTCAAAAAATGTTTTGAAGGCTTCTTGATCGGCATGTGACATTTGGAGGGCTTCTCGATCGTCAAAGGATTCTGAAAAGGCTTGTTGATCTTCAGAAATGCTCGGAAGGCTTTCTTATCGTCAAGAAATGTTCGGAGGGTTTCTTGATCGTCGAAAAAGTCTCGGGAGGCTTTCCAATCGTCGAGAAACGCTCGGAGGGCTTCTCGATTGCCGAGAAACACTCGGAGGGCTTCTCGATCGTCAAAAAACACTCGGAGGGCTTTTCGATTATCGAGAAACACTCGGAGGGCTTCTCGATTGGCATGTGACATTTGTAGGGCTTATCGATCTTAAAGAATTCTGGGAAGGCTTTTCGATCGTCGAGAAATGCTCAGAAGGCTTCCCGATCGTCGAGAAACGCTTAGAGGTTTTCTCAATCGTCGAGAAACACTCGAAGGGCTTTTTAAGCAGCATGTGACATTAAGAGGGCTTATCGATTGTCAAAGAATTTCGGGAATGCTTCTTGATCGTTCAGAAACGCTCGGAGAGCTTCTCGATCGTTGAGAAACACTTGGAGGGCTTCTTGATTTTCGAGAAACACTAGGAAGGCTTTTTGATCGACATGTGACATTTGGAGGGCTTATCGATCGTCAAAGGATTTTTGATCGTCGATAAACATTCGGAAGGTTTTTTGATTGTAGGAGAAGCAAGTTAAAAAACTATTGGTAACGTATTTTTGATGGATTCAAATAGTTTTTAGTGCCTACCAATCCTAGAAAAGCAAAACTTAATCCTTCACATTATACAATGTTTTTTATGTTAAAACTTTACCAATACTTTTTTTTAAATACCTTGTTTTTTACCTTGCTGAATGTAGTAACTTAAAAATATTTTTTTATATGTATTTTATAATTTCTATTTTTACATTATCAACAATAAAAAAATTTTAAAGTTTGACAATATTAATGCCTTAACAACGATGATTCTTTTCCTGACTTTTGTATGTAACTTCACGATAAACAACTGATCTGGCATTCTGCAGTTTTTTTTTAACGCATTTTTAAAACGCCTAAAGAATTGTTTGATTCATTAAACATACATCGATATGGATTGTATAGTGCGTCGTCATAGGGTGTTGGAGTGTATGTTTGAAACACGTGTGAACGGTGAAAATAATTTCCGAGCAGCAATTTGCTTATTCGTAGCGAGGTATCCAAACGATTATTGCCTGACGAGAGCTACATTCCGAAAGTAATTTTTTGCTTTAACTTTGATTACAATGTTAGTATTATTTTTGCAATAGATGCTCAGTTGGCAAGGCCTCATCTAAATTAATTCTTTACATAAATCATATACATATGTGATATTTAAAAAAATATTGTTAAAGAACATAACCTTGAGTGAATTTTCAATTAAGCAAGCATTGGATAAAATAATACATGAATATTGAACGGCATATATGATTATAATGATGGTATAATGTTTTTATATATTATGTCAGAATACCAATATTATAGAATTAAACAAATTGATATCATACAAATACTATTTAAAAGAAAATCAAGAACACTTCGTTTTTGTAATACGCTTGGCAGGTTATTCGACACAGAAACACCATTGATTGATATTCATAATTAATGACTTCATTTATCATTATTTTATTTAATAATAGTATTTTGAGGACTTACAACGAGCATGGAGTTGTTAATCCACCCCAAAGACCCAGGCGCAGACCAGTGGGAGATGGTCCACTGAGGGAAATCGTAAATCAAGAGTTTACACGTGAATCGCGACAAAGTGCCAGAGGAGTCGCCAGGCGTCACAGTAAGAATTTGTGATTAATTTTTTATATTCATGAAAATATATTTCTATTATAGAAACAAGCCACTAGGCACTCACATCATGTTTGCACACTAAAAATTGCTCAGTTAAAAGTCGCGCGAAAAGATTAATTGCATGCAGCTATTCAAGCATATTAATTTACCATTATTTACTTATATTTATTTATTAAAATGTTTCTATTGCACTCGGAAAATTTAGCTAGTTTTTAAAAAGTGCATCTAGCCAGCACAATCACTGGGCCCTCGATGCAAGAAATGTCGTAAAAAATGTCAATAGCCCCAGTGGCAATGGCGCTTACGTGACGAAAACTACCAATTCGCTTGTTGAGTTGAATAGAGTACTTTTTAGCGGATAAACATGACACGCGCTCCTATTGTTCCGCTTTTAATAAAAATTTTAAGTGATATTTTTTTATTAATTGTATAAGCATTAAATTTTTACGTGTACGTATTATCCTTACTATTATTTAAATAATTAAAAATTATAGATGCTCCTCGTGAAACTACACGGTTAATCGTTAAGGAAACGAGGCATCCGTATAAGTATAGGAAAGTTCAAAAACTGCATGAGAACGATGGGGACCGAAGATTGTTATACGCTCGATGGTTGTCAAGAAGACTAAGGCGAGAACCAAATTTTTGCAGTCGCATTTGTTGGACGGATGAATCAACTTTCACAAAGCAAGAGATTTTGAACTCTCAAAATAAAAAGGAACTGGGCCATTAAAGGTCAGCATCCTCATGATATCTATGAGGTTGAAAATCAACGTCGCTGGAGAGTCAACGTTTGGGCTGGAATAGTTGGTGATCGGATTATTGGTCCTCATTTTTTTGAAGGAAATTTGAATGGCAGAATGTATGGGCAGATTCTTGTTCATGACCTTCCGAATTTGTTGCGTGTCAATCCTGTACCTGTGGCAGAAATGTGGTGGCAGCAAGATGGCTGCCCAGCGCATAATAGTGCACTTGCCACAGATCAATTGAATGAGATTTTCCCACGTCGCTGGATAAGAACAAATGGACCTCATGCATGGCCTTCAAGAAGTCCAGATTTAACACCCTTAGATTTCTGGTTATGGGGTGTGTTAAAAGAACGATGCTACCAGACTCCCGCAACAACACCGGAAAACATGATCGAGAGGACACGACGGGAATGCACAGCAATAACTCCAGCTGAAATTCGCAGAGCTATTATGAATATCGACAAGAGGTTGCGATGTCTCATAGAGCAACACGGCAATGATTTTAAACAGTGCCTTTAAAGTTTAAAATTTTCTCATTAGTTTCTTTTGATTTTTGTTTTAATTTATCAATGCTTTCATTGTAAAAATTTATGGCTAATACCGCTGTCAGTGGCTCAGAGACTATAAGTTTTTATATTATATGATGTATGTTAACCTAATGCTACCTATTTTATTACTAATAAATTGTTATTTTATTAAACTTTGAATATAGTAGTTTTCGTAACAAGTGCGTAAGGTACTATTTTATACGCGAGTTGTGAAAAATCACGCAGGACGATAATCAGACGAATAATATCACACCGTATGGAGTCAATTTAGCCGTGATATGTTTCGTATACATATCAAATACATGCTCTGTTTTATTTTTCGTATGACTGTCGTTCTGCGTGATTATCTTCATATTCGCAGATAGCCGTGATATTTTTCGCATCACTACATGCGCTGTGATTGCTTTCGTGTGAAGTCTCAAGTTGGAATTCTTTTTGGTTAACTACAGATGATGTGCCTTTTTTTCTCTAAGCAAAATTTACCGTAATTTACAAATATATGTATCAATTAATTAACAAAATTCGAAACAATCTATTTTATTAGAAAAAATGCGCAAAATCATGAACGCTGGCTATTTGGCTTAAAAGTCTGATCAAATTTGCACCCGGAGCTTTTAATTTTAATGATGATAATAACCAAAGAACCCATGGGGATCTTTTTTTCTTGTTCGAGGTATGCTTTCTTCGCAAGTATAAACAATTGCACGTTCTATCCGATCCGGTCTTTACAGCCTATTACGGTGGAAAAGATGAAAAAATACTTTTGAATCAGAAAAAGCATGAAGAATAGTGATGAAGCAAGAAAATGAGCGCAAAGTATACACTTAGCACCACAAATCTCTACATAAAAAGAGAATTTCACTAGTAAAACGTAGTTGCTGATCTTCCTTTAGCTGCATAAATAATATAACGCAGTTGGTGAAACGGAGAAAAAGAGGTCAGCCACTGGCTTCTTTCTGCGACCGTAAGCGAGCGTGTAGTCTCTTGGGGGCTGATTTGAAACCGATGAATTTGAATGGAAGTACCTACTACGCAAGGAACCAATTAAAATAATAGAGTTCTAGTAGCGCTGTGCTCAGCAGAGATCGCCTACACCTGTATACTGTCCAATCATTATGATAAATTAGGTACCACGCAGTAGTATAAACTCGACACAGTCAGACGAAGAATAAATTGACTTTTCATAGTGATTGCACTCGTGATATTAACAATAGATTTCATAGCTTCATAAAGAAATAATTATTTACTGTCGTTGAATCACCTCTTCACCGGCCGACTTCTTCGACTCGTGATTCTGGGGCTTTTTCAAGCTTGCCTTTATTTTCATAGTTATGTTTCTCGCGGTTTGTAAGGAATCATAAATTTTTTATTACATCTCGCGTTTCCGTGCATACACTAATACAAAAATTTTCTACGTTTATCGTAAATATGAGGCCATTATTGCTAATAATTATAAGTTCAAATTACTTAATAAAAATTTCAATCTGAATCAAATATTAGCGGCATCATCCATTCTTCTATTAATTTTTACATTCATAAGAAAACTGCCATTTGTTCGAATTATGAACAGTAAAACAAAGTTGACAAACAGTTGTCGTGGTAACAACATTGAATATATCACAGTTAAAAATTTTCATAGTCCAACATCGACCCGTGAAGCATTGTACGCTTGGTTTATAACCATATGAAAAAAACTGAATAAGTCGTTCCATTCAAATTAAAGATGCCGCTCGATGCAAACTTGGATAGCTATTATTTCATGAAAAATCGTGATAGACTTCTAAAACTCATCAAATTCTTAAAAGATCATCTGGAAGTAAATAATCAGGATATCTAGTCAGAGAAACCCAGCGAAGAATAACAGAAGGACTAGGACTTCGAGACACATACAATGTCTCTGCAATGGCCTGTATTGCAAGTTTTATTGAAAGTTTTGGAGGAGTGGATTATTTTCATACAGAAGCAATTGAAATGATAGTAGATCATAGAGCTGTGGCTGTATTTATCATATAGTGAGTATATTTTTATATTTAACGAATAATTAAAAATCATCAATTTCTTTTAAAATTCTTTATTTAAAAAAAAAAAAATAGTTTCTTTAAAAGAAAAATAATATCACTTTTTCATTTAAAAAAATGTAATGGACCTGTTATTTGTGTATTATTTATACTAAATTGCAGAAACCACACATAGCGTACATTAAGAAGTTGGTACTAAGTGTTTATAAGTAATCACTAGTAGAACTATTTTCGGTTACACGCAGGAAGAGTTATCGCCAATACCCGGAAAATGTCCGTATTACCAATGCTCTGTAGCAGCTGCAATTAAACTGTGCAGAAAAATGTATAGTTTGACAGAGAATGAAGAAGTTCCAAGGGAAACTATTTTAGCAATACAACACATACTACACTCTAAAAATTTTTTAGTTGATTACACTGATTTAGAGTCACTTCCTGAAGATCCAGACTGGAGTAGAGAAGTTTTTTTGGATCGAGTAAAGGAATTTATGTAAGTACAGCTTACATAAAGTAATAATATTTTGTAAAAATCTTAATAAACTTTTTTTACAAAAAACTTTTTTTACAAAAAAAAATAGATAAGAATAATAAATAAATAGATATTTTAACTTTTCTTTTAGAGAGCAGCATATATCTTTTGACAGAAAGAAAAAGGAGAGGATCATTAAAAAATCTACAGCACATTTACATGGAGATAATCATCCCCCAAGTGCTGGTCCATCAGCACCGAAAGCAAAAGCAGGCGAAGACGTTGCGCCCCCGGCTCCTCATCGATCAGCTTCATCTCCCAATGCACAACGCGCCTGCGCCGCCGCTGTCTCTGCCGCGTGCCCTAACCCCAAGGAGGAGGTCGTGGCCAATCCTGTGCCAGCGGGGCATCGCACTCCTGCTGCCCAGCAATCCCGCTCTGCTGCACACACCGCTGTCTCTGCCGCGTGCCCTAATCCCGAGGAGGAGGTTGTGGCCGATCCTGTACCAGCGAGGCGTCGCACACCTGCTGCCCAGCAATCCCGCTCTGCTGCACCCACCGCTCTCAATAAAAAAAATCCAAAATCTACGATGGTCATCCAGAAAAATTAAGGCCCCGCAAAAAATGAATTTATGATCAAAATATTTCAGTGACCGAATTAAATGAGAAATTTGTATTTTCGAAATTTCAAGGCATACTTTTATCTAGAAAGTGTTATATTGCTATTGCCATTTACTCAATATTTTGTATCTAAGAAATTATTAGTATTATTGTTATTTGATTCTGACTATGAGAAACTGTACCACTTTGAATACATTCTGCATGTGATTGTGAAAAAGAGTGGTATTTCTTCTTTGTCGTGTAATGGTGACTTAAACTCTAATGCATTTTTTGTATTCAAGAAGCCGGACGCTTATTGGTAAATATTTGTAAATATTCCTTTCGCAAACACTATTTTCCTGATATTTAACTCAGTCAGTGACAAGATCACCCCTGATTCCTCCCTTAAGTACTTCAAATAATAAACGCCTCGGTAGATTTCATTAAAAGCTCGTTTGGCAGCTCTCATTAAAACTTATCTCGCGGTAATCTATGATACAATTTTTGTAGTGAGCAGCTCTACTACAATATGAGTGTATAATAATGTCAACTATGAGAAACCATAACCATGCTAGTGGATTCCTTTACAAGCTTGACACGGCAAACCATTATCTTAGTTTACCACGTGGTAAACTGTGATAAAATAATTCTTGTATCAATAGCGTCATTAACAATTCTTTATTTTATTAGTAATTTATGATTTTCTAATGATTGACATGCAAGTAAAAATTGTTTTTTATATTCAGGGATTATTCTTTCCAACATATTTTTCCTTGTAGTAGGTGGTTCTTTATAACATCTGGAAATGATAACAAAATTGTCACAATTCATATACTTTCTGTAAAAACATTATTACAAGCCTTTGCGTTAGTCTTAGTAATTCTGTGGCTTCCAAGACTAAGTGCACTTTTTTCATTTTCGAGATAATTGGCTTAAAAGGTTAAAGAGCTACTTTTTACTAGTCAATCGATGATCAAAAAGCCCTCCAAGCGTTTCTCGACGATCGCGAAGCCTTCCGAGCATTTCTCGACGATTAAGAAGCCCTCCAAACGTTTCTTTACCATCGAAAAGCCCTCCGAGCGTTTCTCGACGATCAAGAAACAGTCCGAGTGTTTCACAACAATAAGGAAGCCTTCCTAGCATTTCTCGAAGATCGAGAAGAATTCCAAGAATCCTTTGACGATCGATAAGCCCTCCAAATATCACATGCCGATCAAGAAGCCCTCCGAGTGCTTCTTAACGACCAAGAAGCCCTCCGAGCGTTTCTCAACGATCGAGAATCCTTCCCAGAATCCTTTGACGATCGATGAGCCCTCCAAATATCCTATGCCGATCGAGAAGCCCTCCGAGTGCTTCTTAACGACCAAGAAGCCCTCCGAGCGTTTCTCAACGATCGAGAATCCTTCCCAGAATCCTTTAACGATCGATGAGCCCTCCAAATATCACATGCTGATCGGGGAGCCCTCCGAGTGTTTGTTGACGATCAAGAAAGCCGCCGAGTGTTTCTCAACGATTGAGAAGCTCTCCGAGCGTTTCTCGATGATCGTGAAGCCTTCCCAATATCCTTTGACAAATGATAAGCCCTCCAAATGTCACATGCCGATCGAGAAGCCCTCCGAATATTTCTTAACGATCGAGAAGCTCTCCGAGCGTTTCTCAACGATCAAGAATCCTTTCCAGAATCCTTTGACGATCAATAAGCCCTCCAAATATCACATGCCGATCGAGAAGCCCTCCGAGTGCTTCTTAACGATCGAGAAGCCCTCCGAGCGTTTCTCAACGATCGAGAATCCTTCCCAGAATCCTTTGACGATCGATGAGCCCTCTAAATATCACATGCTGATCGGGAAGCCCTCCGAGTGTTTGTCGACGATCAAGAAGCCCTCCAAGTGTTACTCAATGATCGAGAAGCTCTCCGAGCGTTTCTCGACGATCAAGAAGCTTTCCCAGATTTCTTTGACGATCTATAAGCCCTCTTAATGTCACATGCCGATCAAGAAGCCCTCCAAGTGTTTCTTAACAATCGATAAGCCCTCCAAGCGTTTCTCGACGATCAGGAGGCCCTCCAAGTGTTTCTCGACGATCGAGAAGCCTTCCTAGAATCCTTTGACAGTTGATAAGCCCTCCAAATGTCACATGCCGATCAAGAAGCCCTCTAAATGTTTCTCAACGATCGAGAAGCTCTCCAAGCGTCTCTCGACGATCGAGAAGCCTTTCCAGAATCCTTTGACGATCGACAAGCCCTCCAAATATTACATGCCGTTCGGGAAGCCCTCCGAGTGTTTGTCAACGATCGAGAAACCCTCCGAGTGTTTCTCAACGAATCGAGAAGCTCTCCGAGCATTTCTCGACGATCAAGAAGCTTTCTCAGGATCCTTTGACGATCAATAAGCCCTCTAAATGTCACATGCCGATCAAGAAGCCCTCGGAGTGTTTCTCAACAACCAATAGCCCTCCGAGCGTTTCTCGACAATCGGGAGGCCCTCCGAGTGTTTCTCGACGATCGAGAAGCTCTGCAACCGTTTCTCGACGATTGAGAAACCTTTCCAGAATCCTTTGACGATCGATAAGGCCTCCAAATGTCACATGCCGATCGGGAAGCCCTCTGAATGTTTCTCAACGATCGAGAAGCTCTGCAACCGTTTCTCGACGATTGAGAAGCCTTTCCAGAATCCTTTGACGATCGACAAGCCCTCTAAATATTACATGCCGTTCGGGAAGCCCTCCGAGTGTTTGTTGACGATCGAGAAACCCTCCGAGTGTTTCTCAACAAATCGAGAAGCTCTCCGAGCGTTTCTCGACGATCGAGAAGCCTTCCCAGAATTTTTTGACGATCGATAAGCCCTCTAAATGTCACATGCCGATCAAGAAGCCCTCCGAGGGTTTCTCAACGATCGAGAAGCTCTCCGAGGGTTTCTCGACGATCGAGAAGCCCTCCGAGTGTTTCTAAACAATCGATAAGCCCTTCGAGCATTTATCGACGATTGGGAAGCCCTCCGAGTGTTTCTTGACGATCGAGAAGCCTTCTGAGCATTTCTCGACGATCAAAAAGCCTTTCCAGAATCCTTTGACAATAGATAGGCCCTCAAAATGTAAAAATGCACAAAACGCAGAAATATTATATTTTGCCACTAGGGCGTAAATGAAGACTAGCGTAATCGATGGACACGAACGCGGTTATGGTATGTACGTTGTCGCCTGAGTAGAGAGCGATGCTTCTCGCACTGGGGGAGCAAAAAATGCAGGTTCCTGCTATACGAAGCAAAGCTACCCTTTAATCCCTGCAGCAGCACGAAAAATTGTATACGCTCAAATTAAGAAAATAATAATCCCTAAGATCGTCAGTTTGACACTCTTGGCTTTGTCTTGGGCTGCAAGACACTTGCAATCTAGAGCATACCTTAGTTATCCACCATAAGTGCGTGACATACAATTTCATTTGGAGAGAGTAAAGTACTGTACCTTTCTAGGGGGCTGTTATGAGTAGACACTACTTTAAGTAAGACAGTTCTCTGAAACGTAGCACAGTTACTCTCTTAACCATCAAACAACAGTTTTTGACGCAATGTAAACAACATGCTGCCATTGCGAGCGAAGTTAGCATTAGTGACTCGAGTTACTTCGAGAACGAAAAGTCACTGCACAAGGTGATAGTTTAAATGATTGACATCAATACTTTTATTTTTTCGGTACATAATCGAGTAATAAATAATGCTATAGAGTGTCAATCCATGTCAAAATCATCGGACAAGCCGAATATTGCATTGAATCCAACCAACAAATTTTTGCAGAGGGAATAATTTTTCTATCTTAAGGATGGTTGATCTTACTTTAATTTAAGTTGCACTATCAGATTCAGCAGCCAATTTTACCTTAGGAATATCCATTTCACTCACCTAGGACCACCAAGCTAGGTTCTGGAGGGAGGGGGGTAAAGTTTAAATGGTCACTCTGAACATATATGTATATACGTATATGTATCTATTCTGTTTTCCTTGAGATTATAGATATGGATTTGTTTAGAGAAAATTTTAGGTTAAAAGGATCTGCTCTGACCAGGCATGGAACCTCTGTTCTCTAGCCTCTAAATCAGGCTGCGTAACTACAAGGCAATGCTATGTCCACATTGGCATCGATAAAGTAGATGTGGAAACGTGTACTGTTCATGATACACAGAATAAAGTTAAAAATCAAAGGATTTTCTGTAGATTGTGGTTTTAAGCATAGATAACTAGTTTATTTAAAACCATTTGTCTGCACGTATTAGTTTTTATCCTCATAAATCAAAAAACATTCTTCTCGTTATGATAAGATTAGTGAAACCTCAAATTTACTATTACACTTAATCGTCGAAAATGTCATATAAAATAACTATTGAATACTGTTATTTTCACTATAGTTAACAGCAATACAGTGAAATTAAAAATTTTAATATGTCACATAGTATATTTTACCTTAGAATGTGGGACATAAGAAAGTGATTATAATAAAATTTATTATGTTGTATAGTAAAAATTATACTGTCACAATTTTTACTATTTTTGACATAGTAATTTTTATAATGCTGTGTAATAATTTTTGTAGGTCTACATAATAATAATAATAATAATAATAATTATAATAAAAATAATAATAATAATGATAAAAATAATTTAAAATGTAGGAAAAATTACTGTATCATAATGATTTGTGTCATCAGGGGAGTATGTCTCAGCTTTCCTAAGAAATATAGAATTTTTATTATAGTTGTAATACTTTTTTAACACCAGTTTTTTATTGTACCAATGTATTCTCCCACATTAACTGCGTACTCGTCACCAAATAAGAAAGTTACTTCTTGTATGGAAACAAAGCTATTAGTGTAATAGTTGAGTTAAATTTTAAGTTTTTTAAATGATAAAAATATGATAATTTTTGAAGCAACTTAATATAGTTGAAATACTTTTTTAACGCCATTCTTTTAGTGTACCAATGTATTCTCCCACATTAACCATGTACTCGTCACAAAATTACAAAGTTACTTCTTGTATGGAAACAAAGCTATTAGTGTAATAGTTGAGTTAAATTTTAAGTTTTTTAAATGATAAAAATATGATAATTTTTGGAGCAACTTATTGATTGTAAGAACTGCTTAACACTGTGTTGTGTAGGCAACAGTAACTTAACGAGTGTTGCAATGTTTTAACCTTTAATTACTAGATTTGCTCCAATAGATTTACTTTTTTAAAGAGGACATTTAAAATGATTTTGTATTGAAAAAGAATTCATAAAAATAAGTTTTTTGGTGAATACATGTTAAAGAAATTGTTATGAGTTTTTTTCAGTTCTAATAGTATTTTTAATGAATTACTGTAGAAGTCCAAAAAGAATTCATTAAGAATTTATTATGTATTTATAAACTTATCAGGTTATGTTCACTAAAAAAACTTTTCAACTTTTGCAGCATTGCCAATTTCCAACAAGCAAATCATTTCTACTTCGAGACCAAGTATTTTACATAAAAACGTTTAATGAACAATTAATAGACAGAAATAAAGTGAGTATAGGCCAAAATATGTATTTTTCTACTAGAAAAGTATAATATTTAGTTAAATATTACATATTATTTCATCAGTGTTTTCTTAATTATTAACGTAAAGTATTAAATTAGTTGAGTACAATCATTTAAGTACTCGCGTTTGGAGTTGGCGCAGTCGAAGCTTCAGTCACAAAAACCATTTTTTTAGTTCCGATAAACATTCAAATTAAAATTATTAAAATCATTTTCGTTGGATTTTCGTAGCAACTCATAATTTTTTAATTTATGATAATCTTTTAGGATTTGTCTCTTTTACATATAGTAACTTGTTAGAAAAGAAGTTTCTGAATAGAATTATATTATTTATGACTGAGTTTTTACAGGGCGCATATGTTGATGCCTAATAGTAGGTAAGTTATTAAAAATTCGATTGAATAAAAATATAATCACGATCCGTATATAAGTATAGATATAAAAATTCTGATAAATTTTTTTCAAAAATTAAAATAACTGTTAAAAAATTTTAATAATTGCTTACTCTAATCAAAGTAGACAAAATGATTAAAATTAGAAGATGGGCAAGCCAATAAACATACGTAGTCTCATGTTTGGATTGTTTTAGACTTTTTACAGCTTACCAGTAAGGCATCTATCTCTTTTTGGTCACATGGATTGTGGGGTCAATTCTTTGAGAATTTATTTTTTTTACCATGGTGAAAATCATTAACTTTTGGGCATAAAGATCCTAGGGTGGATTTCATAATAATAATAAATGATTTTTAAAATAACTAATTGCTGCGATACATTCGATGTAAGCTACATGCACTTCTGATTTGTAATAAGAAACGTAAATGTATTTTTTTTTTGCAAACGTAGAACATATCTTTATTTATTTATACGTGTAAATGTCACATGAAACGCGAACCAATTTGGCCTCAATCAAATGTTTATTCTGAAATTGAAAACGTGTTTTACAATGACACTACCTTTTTGCACACTACATTCTGCAATGTAAAATAGCTGAAACTATAAAATTGTTAAAAACGTTCGTTTTTCAGGAAATGATTTTTAATTAATGACAATAAAAACTTATTTTAGTGGCTTAACTATCGAGTTTTCAGTTGTACACAGATAAAATGCATTTGATTAACGTTTAAATTGATGACTTAAAAACAAAGGGATAGCGAATTTCAGAAATATTTGCCATAAAAAGTTGCTCTATCGGAAATAACGTAAAAAAATATTTTGTTTGAAGGAACGAAAGCTAAAGTATAACCACTGCGTTACAAAGACTCCGATGAATTTAAATTACAATACTTATCACGACTAAATATGACTATCAGCCTACCCTAGTGCTTATGTCAATGTTTTTTTCTTAAATAATTAATATAGTAATTTTTTTAAACTTTTGATTAGAGAGGTTACAAGGTTATGTTTTTTTAATAATCATAGAAAACAATGCATACACTTGTACACTGATACATTTTTTATAACTCGGCACCTATTAATTTTGACCACTTATTATGTTGAGAACACATTATGCACACGTAGCAGTCCAGTATGCAGTTCGTAACCGTTAGAGAATATTTAAATTTCGTTTTCATAACTACCGTAACCACAAAACTTATAAATCATAAAGTATAATGCTTGAACTTCGTAACTTTGGTGTCTATTTCTTGATGATAATCTATTAAAATAAAACGTAGATGAAAAATTTAATACTTACTAAGTTTTGTTTTACATCGTAATACAAAATCCATTAAGATTTTTTCCGACATTATCACTAAGTACGTTCGTTAAATTTATACTTGTCCATTATAAATAGAGCTAAAGAAAGAGGACGAATTATAGAAAGAAAGGACTAAAAAATGAGCTCATTTCGTTCTTGACCATAAGCTGGACTCCTCAGTACGGCCTGCTAGTAACCTTAGCCGTAGACGAACTCGACTGATACTTGCACTTATACGCATATATATATATAATGGGATGGTGAGATTGACACAGTGTGTCGAAATATATGAGAGCTGGAGGATAGGATGACACCGAAAAAGCAAGCATAAATTTAACGCTTGTAGCAAAATTACATTTGTGCCATAGTATGCACAGTGTGCGTATTTAGTGATAATCTCCTAAAAAATCTTAGTGGATTTTGTATTACCATGTAAAAAAAAACTTTAGAAGTATTTGTACTGTAATAAGACGTTTCCTCACTTAACTGATAAATTATTACTAATATTAGTAAAAAAGTTGTACAAAAATTAAATGATGATGTTTGAGCATTATGAAACGTAGATGAAAAATTTATTTTAAAAAAAATTGGAAAACGTCCAATCTTAAATATAAAATTTAATAATATTTCGTCTCTAAATAATATTAAACAACGCCTTATCGCATACTAATTAAAAAAAAAAAAACTTGTCTCGAATAATGCTAAAGAATTAATCATATTAAAATAATACTAAATTATGTCTCGAAATAGAATAATTGAAAACAAAAAACCTTACAGCGTAAATAAATTGAACAAGGTTTTTAAAAAATTATTATTAGTACTTAAATTTCATTTCTTATTTCAGAACTTCATAATAATTTACAATTTTTAACCCTTATTCTACATAAATATTTAAGTAATATGTCTCAAATAATTTCTATAATAAAAAATAAGTTGTTTTTCGTAAATAGAAAATTAGATCTATTCTTGCACTAAGCTGTTTTTCTTGCAAAAATTTTAAACGTCTGTAATTCAAATATCAAAAAATTAAAAAAATTAAAATAATCACTTTTAATGTTGAAAATACAAAGCCAAATGCAATAATATAAAATAATCAGCAAACAAAAAAAACAGCAAGAGTAAACTATTGATAACCATAAAAATTTATTTAAAAAAAATTATTTTCACTCCCTGTAGTTAATTGAATTGAATATTATAATTAGGTACTTAAAAAATTGTAGACAAAATATCATATTTCCTCATACAGTTAACTATTATCTTAGATCTGAAACAGTCTTTCATAAAAATATTTGTCAGTGCATGGTATCGGAGGTATGGGATAAGCAACCAGGGTACAAGGTAAAATAAATACTTACAGAAGAGAGTATGAACTCTTGAACTCTATTTATTAATACAAGATAGCACGGCCTTTCTACAGTGCCATTCTGTAACCTTAGTATGCAGATATTTGTAACGACGTAATGATGTTAGCCATAGCATGGCTGCTATAGAACTGGCTCAGCTGAACTGTACGTCTCGCCACGAGCCTGTACGACCGCCGTGCGCAACAGCTGAGAGAAAGGGGGAGAGAGGAACCATCTGAGGAGTACTGGCAGCGTTGATGGAAAAGCTATTTAGCTTGACACTTCCTCCCTTTGTTACTCTATCAGCTCTTGTGGTCTAGTTTCCTTTACCTGTAAGCACAATGGAATTTAATGTTAGTTCTATCCTTTCAGATGCATACCTTGAAATTAACTATCCAACTTAATCGATTTAATCTCAATTTATAATTTTATCTCCAAGTGCTCTTTGTGCCTCTAACAGTAATGGTTTACTCATAATTTTAGCAACATTCTCTTTAGTGTGTATCCAAAGGACTTTCACCTTTCCTTGAGATACACACTGCTTTATATAGTATCTATGCGTTACTGACACATGAACTCTAACTCCGAATTTTTCTCTTTTCAGTAGGTTGTTCGTTATTTCTTCCAAGTCCTCGTCAAAAGTCTTAAGTTCATGACAACTGTCCATGATAGTACACTTGATAGCCGGCATGTTATCACAACAAATTGTAACAGGCATCAGAGTTCTCCCTAATATGTATCTTATTGACTTGTCTAGTGATGTTACTGCTAAAGCTATGTCTAATCGTATAGCATTAGCTAAACACATTAGACTCCCTATAGCTTATCTATATAGTGCTCTTTTGATTTCATCTTTAACTGTAGTACTGTCAAGTTCTTTTTTTTCCAGTTTATATCTCTTGGATCTGTTACTCACTTATCTAGTCACCACGGGTGTATTCTGTGGCTTACACTCTTTCATATTAAATAACTCTTAGATATTCTCTATTTTGGCACTCTGATGCAATATTAGTGATTTATCAGTTCTATTTCTCTCTATACTCGTACCAAGAAAAAAACTTTGAGTTCACCCAAGTTTTTCGTGTTAAACGCTTTACTCAAACTCTTTGTAATTTCATCTATTTTGTCTTAAGCATTCCTTGCTATCAGAAAATCATCTACGTAAAGTACTACAAAAGTTAATTTTCCTTCTTTCCCCCAAAAGAACAAACATGGTTTATGAAGATCATTCTTTAGGCCTAACTTTAGCATCTCTGCACTAAATGTTTTGATAAATCCCTTTGGACTTATTTTTAATCAATAAAGAGCTTTCTTTAATTTGCAAACTTCGCTCAATTTAGTGTTTTTGACTACCTCTAAACCATCTGAGATCTTTATATATATTTCTTCTTCAATTTCTCCGTCTAAGAAAGCAGTTTTTACGCCTATTTGAATAACATCAAAGTCATATTTGTTGACAATTACTAGAAGTGCTCGAACTACGGTCAGTCTAGGGGCTAGGGAGTAAGTTTCTTTTAGATCGTGTATATTCTTGTCTTTAAATTCTTTTATGATAAGCCTTGCTCTTAATCTCGTTGATCCATCTTTTTCTATTTTTTTCTTAAGTACCTACTTAGAGTCTATTATATTGATTTTTCTCTTGTCGATTCCAGTCTTCCGTATTTCTACCAAATCCTACACTTAATTTACCTTAATTGATTCTAACTCTTCTTCAATTGCTCTAATCCAGTGTTTCCTCTCACTAGTTTTAAGAGCCTTTTTATATGATATGGGATCTCTGTTAAGGGATGCAAAGAAAACATATCCAAAGTCTTCTGTCTGTAGGTCTTCTTTATAATTTGTATTAACAAATCTCACGAAACTTATGTCCTCCGCATGCTTTACAGAATTTGCTCTTATTGTCTGCTTTTCAGTTTCATGCTTTTTTTTGGATTCACTTCGAGTTACTATACTTATATTTTGTTTTAGATGCCATACGTTCGTCTCCATGCTCTTTGTTTTTTCTAGTTTCTGCTTTGTTGGTCTTCCTCTTTTTTTTATTTCTTCACACGGTTCTTTCTAAAGTTTTTCCTCTTCCTCCTCTTCCAAATTGTTCAACCAGTTCTAGTCGATTTTCTCGACTTGACTTTGTTTTTTTTTGTACACATCTTTTTAGACTATTTTCTCATTGAATTTTACATGTCTAGACTATAGAAGTTTTCTAGAATTTGGATTCCAGAGAACGTAAGACGCTGATTTACTTCCAATTAAAACAGCTTTAATTGCTTTTGCTTCAAATTTTGTAGTTATTTTTGGTAGTTTTACATACGCTATGTATTCCAACCTTTTTATTTGATTGATATAAACTCTTGCTTCTGCGGCCAATTTTCTCAATGGCGTTTCAAGCTCTATTCCTCTGTGTGGTGATCTGTCATAGTAGCTTCTACGGCTAACTCCCGCATCCTTTTGAGTAGGCCTGAATCGAACATTAATGTTTTAATTTTTCTTTGTACTATATCATTTAATCTCTCTGCTAAACCGTTCAGCTGGGGTGTGTAAAGTGGTAAAAACACTGACTCTATGTTCTTCTATTTAAGAATCTCAAGAAATTTACCTCCGGTGTACTCTGTACCTTGATCTGATTTAATAAAGCATACTTTTTATTTTTACGTAGTAGATTTCTCCCTAATATAAGATAGTTCTCAAGTGCACTTCCTGATTTCTCTTTAGTTTTAATAGAATAAGCTTTAGTTAGTCTCGAATATTCGTCTACAAATACGTCTATAAATTTCTTGTTACCGGGGTATGATATTAACTAAATGGGTCTCACGATATCTGTGTGTTTAATTTGAAAAGGCTTTTGTGCCCTTGCTGCTAGTTCATTAAACGGAAGTTCATTCATTTCTGCTATAATGTAAACCTCACAATCTAGTATAGATTCATCAAACTTCATATTTTCCAACTCCCTCTCGTATTTTTGAGGTTTTCTTAAACAACTTAGAGATTCGTGATTTAATCCAAAGTGCTACAGCACACCCTATGTATATTTGCCCTTCTCTAAACCACAACTCCCCAACTTATCCCGACCGATTATGCTCCCTATGATCTCCATCGATTCTAATTCATCTATGTTCGTAGTATGCCCGGTCATTAGATTCGCGTCCTATTCGATTGGAGTCTCTTTTGATTTCTCTACAGTTTCAGTTGACTTCGACTCGATGAGTTTTTCTCTCTCCTTCCCAATTGCAGATGGATTTTCTCCTAAAGTAGGTGTCTCTCCCTCTAGATTTGACAATCCTATATTTGTCTTATCCAGCTGCGATTGTAGAAGGGACTCATTTTTTGAACATATTTGAGCTCTACAACATGAATTTATATTTTCTCAGCTCTTTCGATTTTGATTGTTTTTATTATTAATTTTAAATCTTACAGTGCCACTGGATATTTCATAATCGCCTTCTAAGGTTGATTTATTTAAGTTTTTATCATATACTCTAAATACCTTATCATCCAAGTAGATTCCGAACCCGGCGTCTGCTAGCCTTCTAAGTTACAGCAGATTCTCTTCCTGCGGCTTAGCCGCAAAAACTTCTATTAATTTAATGGCGGTATTCTCTGAATTTTCTGTTTCTAGAATTAGATTACCTCTACCATATATACTTATGGCAGCAAACTGGTTTTTATTTGCTCTCTTAATTATATCGTCTTCGTACTTCTTAAAATTTGATAGAATCATTGTTTTATTAACCATGTAATCACTTGCGCCTAAATCAGCAATAAAACCTGTGTATTAAATATTTTTACCTTGGTTGGTTTCTCCAGTTTTCTCTTTATCCTCAGAGGACTGAGTGTCTGCTCTTCTAAGTTTTCTCTGATTTCTTTTATTGTTATTGTTTTTGCTCACTCTACCTCTATTAACGTTATTATTTTCCGAATTTTGAGCATTTTCTTTTTTATCAATCGCATTTTTATTAGAATTATAACTATTAAAATTGTTATTACTCTTACCTCTAGGTCGAGTACGAGATAGGTCGATCATGTACTTGTACAGGGCTCGAGAGGGCTTACACAGTTTTCCTAGTCGTCACCAGATTCCAGCGGCACAGCACGCTTTCCACTGATCATGACCCCCAGACGTATCGCTGAGTCTATAATATGGATTTTAGATGTGTGCATGCAACAAAAGTTTTTCTCAGCGTTTTCAGAAGAATGGAGACAAACTGGCAGCAAAGTAGCAGGCCGTCGCATACATGCGTGTACGTCTGTAATTACACGGAAGTACCGAAAGGAGAATGTATATGGTTATGCTTTACGTTTTTTGTTACTTTATCTCTATACGAAGAAAAATGCACAACATACAACCGTCTAATGTAAAAGGGCTCCAGAATAATAATGAACAACACACCCGCCCACACTGCAGTCTCTCATACACCACAACGCATAAAATTACATTAAAAAATTTTACTCTCAGACTACGTGCATGTTAGTGTGAGCGCGTAATCATCTCTGCTCTCCCTAACGGACAATAATTTATTCCAAGTTAGTTATCTTTATTATCTATCTCTCTCACTCTATCAACTTAAGACAAAAGACAAAAATATACCCACCACCACCGATGAACACGGCCGTTGCAGACCACGCGTCAATAGAGGACAAGGCGAGGACGGGGAAGCATTCGCGTGAGAACAAAAACTCTTTCTCGGAAAAATAAAAATCTGCACAGGACGCTCTCGCTCATCTCAACACTTCCGTAAATAGCACCAGTCTCTCTTACCTCTCTCCTTCAGTGAGTACAGTTACAGTCTGTTTTGATAGTGCCTCTTTGCTGTAGATCTGTCTCCTGCTGTCTGTTGCCTATGGGCACTTTGATTTCAGGCGAACTGCACGCTATATTATGCAGGTTTGTTGTGTGGCTGTTATCTTAGCAGTTTGTGCACAGCCTGCAAGGTGTCATCGACTTTGCTCCGTGTTGGTTTCTTGAGAGGCTACGAGGACAGGGCTGACATTTTACTTCTGTCTCTGTTGGATTACTCATTTCCACAAGCGTGGAATTCCTGGATAGGCTACTGCGTCGTAGTTTCAGCTCGTCGATTTTTACAGCTGTTAACAAGAGTGAGGATGAAGGAAATGGAAGAGAGAAGGAGAAGGACATTAATGCTTCGAGTGCAGACAATACGGACGATAATCATGACGACACGCTGTCTGCTGCTCAAACGTACCAAACATAGTGTTGATATTTTGTTACAGTGATTGGATAATGGAAGAGAAAAATCAGTCAATTTAGCACTGCAAGCTGCTATAAACTCTCTTAATACTGCGTTGATTAGTAAACCTTCTGCATATTTAGCTAAACTTGCGGTTGAAGATGAACGACACAGTAGCAAAGTTAAATTGCAACAGATAATTGACAGATTACCATTGACTCTTACAGAAAATTGTACATGGCCAGTTACAGGAAAAGCCTAAACATTTGCTGATGTTGTGGGAAGAGGCGCACATAGTGATGTAGTACTTGGCAATGATAAATTAATCCTAATGAGAAATAAGACTTAAGTAAGGATAGGTCCTCTTAATCAACATGCTAAAGAATATAAAGCAGCTTTAACCACTAAAAATGCATTGAAATCTATCTCTGCAACTGATCTGCGTCTAAAAGTTGGATGAGTTACATTTCCATTGATACAAAATTTGATAAAATGCCCTAATTTAGTACAATTAGGACTTGAAGTTAATCCCACGCATCATCATACATAGTATACCTGTGGAGTACACTGAAGATGAAATTCACAGTAGCTTTATAGCACAAAATCTTCATAAATGTAAACAAGAGAAAACAAAAATAATATATCTATACCGAGCACGAAACAAAAAACACAGATCGTTTGTAATCGAATTACCGCCTGAACATCGTAAAAAATTATTCGTTCAAGATAGAGTAAGCCTTGGTTGGGTCCAAAGTAGATTTGATGATTATGTATCTTTAGTGCAGTGCTACAAATGTAAAAAACTGGATCATATTGCTACAAATTGCAATGATGGGGTGATTTGTGATTGTTGTGCTGGTTCACATAGTACTAAGAATTGCAAATCAAAATTATCTAAATGTTTTATTAACTGCAAGAATAACAAGCTCCACAGCACAAAGCATTATGCATTTGGCAAGATTAAGTTTCCTACACTTCGTGCTGGTATAGAACGTAAATTCCACACTATAAGCTATGGCGAATAACACCACAAATGTAAACACTAGTAGATTTGTTATAGGACACGTAAATGCACAATATATACCAGCTCCCTTACATGACATTGGAGGACTTGTGAAAGACTACAACATGGCCGTGTTTGGTATTAGTGAAACATTTCTACAGCCTAGTACACTAAGCAATTTGTTTTATATCCTAAAATATCGTTTAATTAGGCATGATTGGATTACCAAAAGTACTGGAGGTGTGGCTATTTATGTTCACAATTCACTTAAATGCAGAGTTATTAAAGTATCTGACACCCTACCTGTATATGTTAAACGTCCGGAATTCTTAATTGCAGAAATCAAAACAAGCATTTCACTATACTTTGTGTCGTAGTTTGTAGCCTGCCTAAATCTATATTCTAGGCTGATATAGAGACTGCAGTAATAGATAGTGCTTGCGTCTATAATTAGCTAGTTATAATGGGTGATTTTAATATTGAGTGAAGTGCTAATTCCACTAATAAAAATTTTCTCAAGTGTTCTCTGAGTTCCATGAGCCTGAAGAGGTTACTTTTTAATCAAACTCATTACAATTCAGAATTACACTCTACAATTAGTTACATCTGCTTGAATAAAATTCACTATGTAAGAACTTGTAATCAACTGAGACAGCCATGAATCTCTGCAAATGATGTCATCATGGTTGAGTTAGATATTCCTACATTCAGAGTACCTCTAAAGTCTCATTAAATACAATCAAGTCAAACTAAATGTAAGGAATGCCATGCAGGCATATTATCGACGTATTTTTTCTGAATGTAAAACAACTGCACAAACTTGGAATACCATTAGGTCATTGGGTTCAATTAGACACAATGAGCCCATTACAGATTTTCCTACAACTCTTACAGAACTTAAAAAGTACTTTATTGAACCGCAGGAGTCTCGATCACTACCACTGCCCCAAGAACTGAGAATCTCACCAGATCATCGCTTTTACTTTGATCATGATAAATTACCGGATACATTGGAGGCCTTCAGCTCTGCACATTCTAATGCAACCAGAACGAATGGACTAAACCTAAGATTTTTCAAAATATGCCTGCTAATTATTTTTCCATTTTTAATTGATATATTTAACTCATCACTCCAGTCTGGCATTTTTCCAAACGCATGGAAGCGAACACTAGTCTTGCCAATGCCCAAAACGATTAATCCAAGTGTGGCAGGTGACTCCAGACCAATCAGCATATTGTGTACTTTGAGTAAGATATTGGAGGCAATCGCATTGAAACAAATAATGAATTATCTTGGTGAGAACGATATACTCGACTGTTTTCAATCTGGTTTCCGAAGGCAGCACAGCTGCCACGTTGCACTAATCCAAATAGCCAACGACATTAGGAAGGCTACGGATAGAAACTGTATAACACTGATGATAAGTCTTGATCAGTCAAGAGCCGTTGATGTGGTCAACATTGACTTACTTGTTGCCAAACTTTTAACCATTGGCTTTTCTGATGTTGCGGCATCGTAGATCGGGAAGACCCTGAAGTAAGAACTTGACTGAAAGATCGTAAACTGTTTGTGCACCTACTGGTAAACTTTCTCAGACATTCTTTCGTAGCTCAGGTGTGCCTCAAGGAAGTTTACTTGGGTCATTGCATTTTCGATTTTTTTCCAAGATATTTCAGTTATTTGTAGAGATTCTAAATATCTTATTTATGCTAACGGCTTTTATTTTTATATACAGGGTAAGGCCCAAGAGGCCAGAAATACTATACAGAAAGTAAATAAGATTCTAGCAGATATCTCAATGTGGTTGAATATAACTGGCCTTATTGCTAATGATAAAAAAACAAAAAAAAATTAGTTTGGCACCAGAGGTACAAGTAGTTGTCTATATGCAAATCAATTATTACTTGATATATTATTTAACTGTGTAATTATTGAATCCACTGAAAAAGTTAAACTGCTGGGAGTCACGCTCGATAGTATATTGACATGGAGACCACAGTGTACGATAGTTGCAAACAAATGTTACTGTGTATTAGCACAGATAAGGCGCTTTAAGGACAGTCTCTTGAGTAGCACTAGACTTCTCTTGGTACGTAAACTTATATTTCCACACCTGGATTACTGCACGTCTCTTTTTTATCGCCCACATGCCCTGGATCCAGAAACTATCGGAGGTATGGAAAGAGTAACCAGGGCACAAGGTTAAGTAAATACTTACAGAAGAGAGTGTTAATTCTTGAACTCATTTTATTAATACCAAATAGCATGGTCTTTCTATAGTGCCACTCTGTAACCTTAGTATGCAGATATTTGTAACTACATAATGATGTTAGCCATAACATAGGTGTTATAGAACTGGCTCAGCTGAACTGCGCGCTTCGACCCGAGCCCGCACGACCGCCGCGCGCAACAGCTGAGAGAGAGGGGAAGGGGGAACCATCTGAGGAGTACTGGCAGCGTTAATGGCAAAGCGATTCAGCTTGACACATCACAAAAAAATTAACAAAATATTTTTCATTATAACTGTAGATAAACAAGCACCAGCGATATGTAGTATAACCCTTTTTCTCTCTCGTATAACACTTGAATTGATTTTTTAGGAAGCAAGAGCTAGTAATGACTAATCAAACTTTTTTTTTTGGTTTTTGTAACATTTTTTAAGCAAACAAGTAAAATAATCATCTCAACTATTTCTTAGTTCTGGATAATTGAATCAATTTTTCGGTGAGTGAGCACCAGTGATAAGTACCCCACAGTTTTTGTATCATAATTTAATCAATTTTTGGGTGGTTAAAGAAAAAATAATAGCCCAACTGTTTTGAACCTCCGTATGATAATTAAATCAATTCTAAGGCAAATAAGTGCCAAGTAGTCCAACGGTTTTTTACTTTTGTACAAGAGAATCATCTCTTAGGGGAAGAGGCATCGGCAAAAAGAATCCAGAATATTTAATTTATTTTGTACGATTATTTTATTAATTCTTGTGATCTGTAACAAAACTGCTTGACTAATTTTGAAATTTATAGAGGGATTGCTAACTGCATGCTTCGAAGTTAGCCCACTTTTTTCCACTAGTTCGAGGGCCCCATCGTGGCCACGCGGCAAAACTAGGCACACTTTTTTTTTAATTTTAAAAGCGTGGTAGACGTTTGCGCCTAAGACGAGAGGAGTTAACTTGCGTATAGGCTCACATTTTGGAGAAGCGTGGAAAGCGTATACCAAATATGTGCCTTTAGAAGAAAAAAGTAGAAGTATTGACTGCTGCTATACAGCAGAGCGTATAGTGAAATAGTAGCAAGGGACGACGACTATCTTTCTTGCTCATTTTACTATACCTTACCTATACAAGTGTATTATGCTGTTAAACTAATTTGTTTTGATCTTATGATTTGAAATTCCAGATGTTAAAAAAGACTTAATAACACATAAAATATTTTTAACTTATTTTTATAAAAAAAACTCTCCTTTTTTTGGCAAAATGATTTAGAGTGTGTGAACAGTTAAGAGAGGCTAGCCACATGATTCTCCAAACATTAAATAGTAAAAAAATGCTTAAAACTATATGCATAGGCTTTTGATTTTATTACATTTCTTTTTTATTTTCCCCATACTTTTAACATTCTAAAATCCAGTAATATTTTTAAAAAATATTCAACTTTTTTTTTATTTTAAGATCCATAGTACGGCTATTACTACTAATTTCTTGCTTTAACTTACCATAACTGTTATGAACTGCAGGAAAAGCTCTGGAGATTATCAATAAACATATAGGACCTCAAAATGTATACTATAAGTTGTTTTGACAAACCAGATGACTAAGGCTTTTATTGTTGATCGAACAGTTTTGCTATCTTAGGTTTCAATCTAATCACCTTTAGAATTTTTTTTTTGATGCAATTTATTATTTTGTTTCAATTTTTAATCATATTTATCATTCTTATTTGTACATTGTGTCAACACTTCTTTTCGGATACTTAAAAATAAATATTCATTTAGTGCTATTATATAAATTAACTTTTTACTCTGATATTTTTTATAAGCAAGGCCATTCCCTAATTTAATAATACTAAAATAAATCCTAAGAGTATAAACTTAATTCCGACTTTTTAAAACTTTAAAAAAATCATATACATAAAGTTTACAAGAGAAAAAATCCAAAAGCACGAAAAAACGAACTTTTGTTAGAATTACCAAATCATTACCAGCAAAGTATAACATACACCGAACTATACAAGAATATTTGTCTACATACAAATATTGCATTTTTAGCTGGAATTTACTTATTTAATTGATACCTCATGATTATTATATTGGCAATATACCACGTACTTGTATAAAAATAAACGCAGCGTCTGTAGTCTTTATTAATATTAGTGTACATTCCAGATTAGAGATTCTTACAAAGAATGTATAAAATTTTGTTTCAGACGCAATAATTTTAACCACTTGTAACTTAGAGTACGGGTTTAACTATTAGAGTATGGTTTTGTTATGTAAACAATAAACCTTTTCACCTAAAACACATCGTTACTATAATTTTACAGAAATTATTACCAAAATTTTTTTACATCGCATAAATTATATACCGAGAAAAATATGTTTAATAAATTATCGGTTTGCTTCATCAAAATTTTTACTAATTTATACAATAGTTTTCTTTTAAATGACTAATTTGTTGTGAACCAGAATATTACTATTTGACCATACAATAATCATAATTTTTTGATAGAAAAAGACTTTTTTAAGTTATACATTAAAATCGCTTAAAGTACTTATTAACAATAAATACTACTTTTAATTACTTGGCAGCAAACTCCCTAAACATTTGTCTCCACCTTTTGCTACAAAAAGTTTTAGATGTAGGAGTTGTATATTAATGTTTGTTTGGGATAATAATAATAATAAAATGTTGAATGTAAAAAAGATTTTATTTAATTAAAGCTATGCTTTTCTTTTTGGATCATCATAGATAAGAGCCTCTTAGCTACACATCAGATATTACCTACACTTTTTATTGGTCTAAATTAGAGTGAAATTATCTGCCTCTTCTGAAAATTACTAAATGTTTAAATCAGTAAGCAAATTTAATAAAAAAAACAGAAATAAATAATGTAAAAATTTTAAAATGTTTTTCAAATCTTTCGTATGGTGTCATACTACTTTTTTATTTAAGACTGCCAAAAGAATAATAATACACAAAAAAATTCGATTAATAATTAATTAAAATCGTAAAGCAAGTTTCTGAGACAAAAAAATTTTTTAAATACCATAGTATTCTGTAATTAAAAAGAAAAAATGTATTAACCTTTCAAGATAAGAATAGTAAAAGGATTTTTAAGCTGCATATTATTTAGAAAGTTTAATATATTTTATTAAATGCAGCAAAAGCATACTAATACTTTTAATAACGATTCATTGGTCTATGCCAGAAAGAGATTTTTTTTTTTTTGGTTAAAACAAATCTTTCTAAAACTAAACGGCGATAAAGGGCCTTTCTAAATAATTATATTTTTCCTTTGATTTTAAGGTGACAATATATGCATCTATGTACATAAATAACTTGAGTATTAAATAATAATATTATCATTAAGTACTAGATACCACAGGGTGCTTCTTGACCAATGATTAAATTATTCAAGTATCGATTCATAACATAAGCGCTAATTACTAAATAACGCAGAGCTCTGATTGGCCAATAATAATAGTAACAAAGTGGCCAGTAAGTATCTCGTATTATTTGGTAATAGATATTTGCGTTATTAATTAGTGATTTATTAACTAACAAAGTGGCCAGTCAGCGCCACATGATACATAGCAATTGACGATAATGTTGATAATTATGTATATATATATGCTAGTAGGGCCGCACCCCCCTGCGCGCTCTGCGCGCCAACTTCCACAATTTTTAAATTAGTCAAATACTTCGTTTTTTCATTTTGCTTCTCGAAGTTAAAAAAATTGAAAAATCTTTGTAAAGTAGTTTAAGAATCAAAAGAGAAGTAGTGTCAACTTAACAAATACCTTTTTATAAATTTTTAACATAAATATTCGCCTCAATTTTAATCGCAGAAAATATATACGGAGATAAAATTTAAAAAACATGTTTAGTCATTTTATTGATTATGTAGTGTTTCTGGAAAAGAAGTCTAATAGGTTTTTTTTATTGAACTTTTCATCCTAATATGGGATTCCAATGAGGCCTAATATTTAGTACAGATGAAACTATTTAAAGAAGAAATAAAAATAAAAAAATGGTGGTTCTACTCTCTGGCCGTAATAAATCCCTTTGATCGTAAGCCACGATTTTCAAAATTATATTTGAACAATCAGAACAATTTTTTTCTTATTCATCGCCCAGGAGGTTCAGAAAAAAAATTTATCAGTAGAAAGTTAACTTGTTATGTCATCTTTCATAGAAAAAAAATTTTAATCTATGGCTTGGACTGGTATATCATTCATTTTACTTCCTAAAGGAATGACCAGTCATAGAACATTTCATTTACCGTTATACTTAAACATTGTAGAAAGTCAGTTCTTAGAATTTGAATTTGATTAAAAAAATTAAAAAAAGTAGGTTTAATTATACGGGACGAGGCTTCTATGTGTCCCAAAAAAAGCCTTAAAAATAGTTGGAAGAACATTATGTGATTTATGTGGTACCAATATCCACTTTGGATAATAAATTAATTGTTTTAGGAGGCAATTGTGATAAAAGCATGATTCTACAAGAAAGTATTAAATCTTTATACTTTTTGTTGTTGTTTCGTATTCTATAACCTAATATCATCTATATTCGTTTGATTGACAAAACATTTTCAAAATTTTTATTATTATTAGATATTGGAGAAAGAAGAACTGAATCATTTCAAGAACCAAATAAATAAAAGCAACTGATGTTTGTTCCGATATTTTGGCGAAAATACTAGCTATTTAATAAATAGCAATATACTTAATTTCCATAACGAATACACTTACTTTTTGAATAATAAAATTTTAAATCATGTCTAAGGCGAAATGAAAACATATTACAGCATAGATCATGCTACTCGCAAGTGTTGATAAATCTAATAACAATAATTTTATAAATTTTCCAACTAAATTTCTAAATAATATTTGTGAAGGCTTACCACCACATAAGCTTAATTTAAAAATTAGAGCAGTTGTTATGTTAATATGAAATTCAAGTATGGTTGATGGCTTATGTAACAGTACAAGAGTACAAATTACAAAATTACTTAAATAAAATATCAAAGCAAAAATTATACGTTGTGTTCTTACACAGTTCATTTAAATAATTAATAAATGTTTTAAATCAATAAAACTATTATTAAATATTATTACATGACGATGCATGTTACATGACATATTCGAATAAATATGATTTCTATCTTTTCGTGGTCAATAGAGCTACAAGCGAGGATTACGGTTTCAATATTCTTTAAGTTTATTCGTTGATATAGATTAAGTATGAAAATATAATGTCATATTTTTATACTCATTCAATAATGCAATTAATAAGCTTTTAGAAGACTTAAGAAAAAAAAAACTAGTGTAATACAGTACTACCTTAATGGTGGTGTAGAAATGCGCTAATGTGCTAGAAATTTGGGATTTTCCTGAAACTCTGAGGAGAGCTGAGACAGAAGGTGCAAATAGTCGTATAACTAGAAATGACATGAAAATCGATATTATTTTACCTTATTTAGAGATGTGGATGAAGCATGACTGGTGGGTGTTCTTTAAAATTGTGTTGAATTATCCGGTTGTATAGTGACAAAGTTATGAGAGGGACGGAAACAGACTAAACAGTAATTTAACCCAATAAAAATAGATAAAAACTGACAGTATGGAAATGTGCTAACAAATTATACAGTTAAGATAATTATTACATTCGAATAAGAAACAGTAGCGGTGAGCTAGGGAGTGGTGAAACGTGGGTGTTAAGAAATTGTGAGAAGGCTGAGAAGTTTTCTCAAAAAGTGTAGGGAGAGCTGAGAGTGAAGGTGCAAGAAGTAATCAAACTAAACATGACATGATTATTGATATAATTTCACTTTATTTCGAGATACTGCTGATAAAAGACTAAAGGAAGTTCTTTCAAATTGTAGAAGAGGCTTATTGGGCTATTGAGTTCTATGATTATCAAATTATAATAGGTTGGAGGGGGGGGCTGAACGAAAATTTAACCTTTTGATAACATAGTTAAAATTAATGGAATTTTACCTTATTTAGAGGGGTCCCAAAGGGAGGCAGATAAGGGGCTGAAGGGGGGCTCATCTAAATTGAGTGATTGGTGTGGGGGTTGAAGAGGGAGGAAGAGGGGCTTACGAATAAGTTAGTACAATAAAAATTACTTGAAACCTGTAAGAATTTCACGGTATTTAGAGAAGGGGTTGAGAAGGGACTGAGAGGTGGCCGAGAAGGTGTATAAGGGGTAGTGTGGATTAACCCTACAAAATCACTATATAGTATAGGAAGATGTATATATATATATACATATATATATATATATATATTTGTTACAGATAAAATTAAGGTAAGAAAAATAATCACAATCAAGTTAATGATATGCATAACTCGTAATAATAAGTAAACATATATTTTTTAGCAATGACAATGTATACCCTTGCTACTTTTGCAACACTCGATTTTTAACACCTGTAATGTTAAAAATTTATAAATTGAAACATAGAAAATTAAAAAATTTTCGTAAAGTTTGAGTAATTGTTTTTACAAAAAGAAAAAATTCAGTAAGACATAAAAAATAACATAATGATGAAAGAATATTTCATTGTTAAAAATGTGATAAAACGTTTAAAAGATCGTTACATTGAAACAGGTATACATTAATTCATAAAAACGATAAAAAAAAAAAAAAAAATTTATTAAAAATGTGCGAAGGGTTTTAAAAGAACAGATGATTTAAAACGACACTCAAAATGTCACAAATTAAAAAAAATAAAATGAATCATTGGTTTGAAAGCTTAGTTGTGATTGTACATTTATTTATACCTTAATGTAAATTTTAATTTTTTGTAAATAAAGGCCTCAGTAAATCAAGAATTTTATCTTTGGAAAAAGTAGACATGGATTAAAAAGAGATTATCGAAACGTAATAGTTGAATCACGTTAAATAAATTATGTAATTTGTGGTGTATATTGAGTTAGCGGGGGAGAATAGACTAAGGTGGACCTATGATCAGCGACTCGAAAAACTATGAAAATGAGGTGCAACTTGGTTACTGAATTACCTATATTTTTTAACACGAGGTGTGACTTAGGTATTGAATTACATAAAAAAAAAAAAAAGGAAATAAAGTCTTTAGTCTAAGTATAACACTCAATACAAACAATTCTTCTTCACCACTATTTATATTGTACAGAAAACGATTTCCATTCATCTTAACTCTTCCTATGGCTATCAATAAATCTTAAGGTCAAAGTTTTAATGCCTTAGGGTTGTACTTTAGAAGACCATTATTTTCTAATGGGCAATTATATGTTGCACTGTCTAGATGTTGAAACCAAAAAAAAATTTTCATCCCAATTGAATCAGAAAACAAATTTGAAATAAAAAATATTGTTTGGAATAAAATTTTAGAGTAACAAAAAACTATTCTTTAGTTCATTACTATTTTTATACTCTCTTAAAAATTTTATCTTTTATCAAAAAAGCAAATTTCAGTACCGTCTAGTACCCAGATTTATGTAATCATAAACAATCCGTTTTTTGTTACATGTTTTCAGATACACCATCATGGATGCAAAATTTTATCAGTGTGATAAATGTAACTTAAAATTTTCAAATAAAAAGTGTCCATCATTGCATGAAAAAATTCACAAAAAAAAATTGTTTGTATGTGATCTGTGTAGCATTATAATATTAAACAAGAAAAACTATTTGCGTCACATAAAGGAATGCCAAAACATTGAAAAAGTTTTTAAGAGTATTAAATGCAAAAAAAGTTTAAAAAGAAATCATCACTTACAGAGACATTTGAAAAGTCATGAAAAAAACGTTCCAAAAAATATTTGTCAAAATTGTGGAAAAGGTTATATAGGGTTAACTTAATTTTTTATTTTTATCATAAAATCATTTTAACACGCTCTAACACATCAAAAAAATTTCGGTGCTCTCTTGAGATGCTAAATAACAATTTAAAATTTACTGAGTCAATATTTAGTATCAAACTGTGTTACAATCATGGTAACAAAATAAAGTGAATTTACGGATGTACGGTAGATGGTGCGTTTACCCCTAAAAGCAGAGCACCTAAAAAGACATTTAAGAGTATGTAACCAAAATAAACATCGTAAATAAGATAATTATAACAAAATTTGTTGTTATGGTCAAATAAAATTATATGTGAAAATTAGACCACTTGTAACAGTTAATATACAAAGCTTTACTAATATATTTACATTATACATGGGGAAAATGGGAGGGGAGCTGGGGGAGCAGGGGGGAGGTGGGAGGAGCGGGGGGGGATATCAAAAAAGTAGGATTACTCGAGAAATGCAAGAAAATGAAAGAATAAATACCTTATTTGGGGAGGAGCTGGAGGGGAGCGGGGGGAGGTGGGGGGAGCGGGGGGAGGAAAACTCTGCTCTAACTCTTACAACTATGTAATATAGGAAGATATATATATATATACATACACACATATCTTCATATAAGGTGACTTATGCGGACTCCATGTGCTTTTAGAATAGATACCGATAATATTCAATAGTAATGAGGACCGCCCGCATAAGGACGGTTTTGTCCTCATCATGATCTTTTTTTACCCAACAATATCCACATACATCACCACTGATGAAGATTTACATACTATTGGAGCTTCGCCTTCCTACGTGCTCCACACGCTAATCTCCCAATTTTCGAATCAGTTAAATACTTCATTTTCTCAGTTTGCTTTTTGAAGTTGAAAAAATTATTAAAATTATCAAAGTTAACTTTAGTTAGTATGTCTAAAAAAAAAATTTGAAGTGGAATTGGACCATTTGAGAGAAAAAGAAAAATGTAAAATAGAAAAACTTATAAAAAAGTACAAAATGATTTTAGCAAAAGACAAATTGGATGTGGGTATAGTGAAAGACTACGAAACAGGAATAGATCCATTAGTGGAATAATATTGTAGTAAGTGACCATACAGATGTACGATTGTTAACAAAAAAATAAATAGAACAGCAAGTAGCAAAACCATTAGAGAAAAATTAAATTGAAGAATTTTAAAGCCCTTGTGCGGCAACAGTTACTCTGGCTTTTAAAAAAGATGAAGGAAAAAATCTTGATTGTGCAATGACTTAAGAGATCTGAGCAAGATAATTATATCACAAGCGCAATCTTTTCCACTCATTAACGATATAATAGTAAAATCCAGGAACTGTAAATACTTTACAACGCTAGATATTAGTTCTGCATTTTAGTCAATTTTACTAAGAATAGAAGATAGAAAGGATACTAGCTTTATAACACAAGCAGGACAGTACCAATGGACTTGTTTACCATTTGATCTCAAAACATCATTAGCAAATATTTTAAAGAATCTTGTCTTGTAGACTACGAAAACATTATCTCAAAGACTGTACGGAAAACTATATCGATGACCTATAAATATTTTTTAAAACATTTGAAGACCACATCTTACGTATGGAACAAGTTTTAAACGCGGTCATACAAGAAAGTTACAAATTGAAAATGAGAAAATGTACGTTTACAGTAAGATCAGTTAAATATCTTGGGCACATGATTGAGAATAATACAGTAAGACTTATTAAAAATAACTTGATTTTAATTCAAAATTTCTCAACTCCCAACACTCAAAAAAATATTAGACAATTCTTCTTTATAGATTGTTAAAAAAACAGTAAAATTTGATTTGTCTAAAGAGTGTAAAATATCTTTTACAAAAATGAAGAACTTATGCTCTCAACCAGTGCTAGAGTTATTTGATAAAGATTTTCTTATCAAAACATATCCAGATGCTACACTAGATAGCATAGGCGCACTATTCAAACAAGTTCAACAAAATGGAATAGAAAAACCATGAGCCAATTTTTTTTTTAATTGAAAGAAACGCAAAAAACGACTGTATACTTAGAATGTCTAGGGGTCAAAGAGGCAATAAATTATTGGGAATACTGGTCGACTGATAAATATTTAAAAGTGTATTTAGACCACAAACCTTTGGAACACCTTAATATTAAGGTAAAGATGGATACAGAACCGGGTGAGTTGACACACTATCTATCTCAATTTGATTTCAAAATGAAGTATTTACCAGAAAAACATAACCTTGAATAAAAATAGTAAATTTGATTATGGTAAATGAAAAAAAAAGATTTACGAGAAAATAATATGTTACAAAACCTAGAAAGAAAGATAATTGATAATGACAGTATTCTTTACAAACAAGAAAAAAAAATAAAAACAAGATAATCTGATCAGAGAAACTAAGCATTCACTAAATTAAAGGAACACACATACAGTGGTGATGTATTCGAATTAGACAAACATTGAACATAACAAACCCACATTATACGGCGAAAAATTTAATACACAGTATTGAAAACATGTTTAAAAATTGCAATATAAGCATTAATTTCAGTATTTTATCACATTAGTTGGCAGAGTTAATGTTTAAATAAGAAATGTATTTATGGTATACTTGATTTGTCAAAGAATTTGAAGTTTTTTCAAACATTCATATACGTTGAACCTCCACTCTTACATAAAAAACTTGACATTTAAAAATTAATTTAAGAATTTTGAAGTTGAGAGTTATATCTTATTAAACAATATCCGATTTTTTTGGATTAATAACAAATACGATAAGCTGCTGTATTAAAATAAGATATAAAAGTAAGAAATCGTCCACGCTATTGTTTGTAATATGTCAAACTTGCATAAGCCTTTGTTTTTATCAAAAGGTAATTTTTTAATACTAATAAGTATCTTATTTTTGTGCACTTCAATGATTTGCTTTTCTCTAAGAAAACTTGTGAAAATCCTTTTTTAAGATAAATGTAGTTTACACTCTTTTTGAATAGTAACATTTTTTTGTGGCTTTTCAAAGTTTATTTATCAGATTTCGACGTATTGTGCACGGTTACATTAATATCTTAAACGTAAAATATTTTAAAAATTCTTGTTTTGGTTCATTAAAAATTGACTCAGGATAGAATTTTATTTCGACCCATCATGTTACGAATTCTCAGCCTTTTCATAAAGAGCCTATGGTAAAGGTCAGCAAGGGTTAAACTTACACACATCAATTCTATATGCCCCTGATTACTTGATAATATATATGACAATGATGACCCCTGATAATATATATAAATATATGAACTGTTGCCTACACTGAGAAAAGTAATTTTAAAAAAGGCATGTTAACCATACTAAAAATAACTATGTTTTTTACGAAAGCTTAGACATACTCACGTGATGACGCAAATTATTACGTTAAAAACAATTTTTATTACGCCTAAAATAATCCTATTATGTAGCAGCCCTAAAAAAGCTATCATATAGTATACTAAAAATACTTATGTCCAACACAGTAAAAATTGTAAAAGTATAAATTTCGTTTTATTAAGTAAATTTTATTGTAATCATTTTAAAACGTCCCACATTCTATAGTAAAATTTGCTATGTGACATAGTAAATTTTCTCATTCCACTGCATTACTATTGAGAATAGTAGAATTTACTATGTTCAAAAGTAATTTTTTACGATGTCCATAGGTATACACATCTACTGAGTGTTAAATTTTAAGTTATATTAATAAAATTATGATGAGAAGCATATTTTTTTAATTTATATGGGTGAAAAATTGATACGTGCAGACAATTAACTTCGAATTCACTATTTATCCGTTGTCATCACTGAGGTCTACAAGAAATCCCCACTGGTTGTGGAGCTTAATTCGGAAGCCAAAGGACAAAGGTCCCATTCCTGATCGCTGAAGATCTTTTTTGAAGTAAAAGAATATTAAATCACACAAGTATATGTGTCCTAAAAGAAAAAAAGAATCTTAATACGTTTAAATTATATATCCCAATTTTCTGACAGTTACATATATATTCGTTGTACATAATGTATATACATACATATTTTTTAAATTCCAGCTCTTTACTATAATTTGGTATTTAACAGATCTCAATGTGGTACTGAGATTTTAATGACTTTAATATTTTTAATATTATTTTAATAATATTTAATATATAATAATATTATTTTAGTAATATTTAATATTTCCTCATACGGCTGCAGATGTAGACAACTATGTTTTCGATGTTATATAATGTAGAGTTTAGTTATTACCTGAAACAAGTTGTATTGGATGCGTATGTATGCTTGTGCTGCTTTTAATGGCTGACATTGCCTGTTAATTCTTTTACTAAAGCTATTACGTATTCACATATTTTTTTGACTTAATACAATGGCGTTCAAGTTCTTTACTTCATTTTTGTTCTTTTGTGATGTTATGAATTTGATAAAGAAAAATAAATATCTGTGTCTTGATTTCATACAATCAATTAAGTTGGAATGTAAAAAATATTGATGATGATGAGAATTATTATTTTGATTGTGTGTGAGTAAGAGATTGTGGAACGAAGTCAAGGGATTGGAGAATTACAATTGTTAATGACTTACTGTCTAGTACATGTGTTAAAATCTAAAAATATAATTTATGATCAGAATATTTTTGAGATAAGTTGTATGTAGTTATATTTTTATGTATAGTGAGTGAAACACAATATTAGATGAACTTTTCTTTTCTTTTTATTCGTACTTATTTTTATTTTGCATTAATTTTTTTCCTCTTAACTACTGTAGTGGATTTTTGTGATTGCAGTATTTTGTATTTACGTACACTTATACATATTTTAATATCACACCCATATATTTCTAAATATACGTATTTTTTGTTGGATCTTTTTTTCGCACTTTTATTGTACGTGTGTATGTATGTACATATTATGCTTTGTCCAAGAAGACAGTGTCTTTCACTGTGTATATACCTTAAGTCATGTCAATATATTTCACGGATAATTACTCTAAAAATATACTGTGCAACATGCAATTTTTTTCTCTTTTTTTATTATATAGACTAATTTTTTAAAACAAGAAGAAGTAAGATAAAGAATACAGATTTTTGAACGGTTGAGTTATATTATTAGGTTTATTTTTTACTACTGTTAATTTTCTCTCGTAAATCGACGGTTTTACCAAAAGTAAGCTCTACTTCCGAAATTCGTATATTTAAAAAAAATGTTTTAAAAAGTTGCTTTCGTTTTTCTTACTATATAATTTTTGCTACTTCTTTGTGATGTTTATAACGAAATCTTCTCCTCCTTACCAATGGTAAAATTTATCTCAAAAGCCGATGTCTGAATTGCATTTCCTTCTTTTAGTGTTGACTCAGAGTCTTGAAAAAATAAATCACTAGCGTAAAAAGTTGTTGTTCGCTGTGTATCACTGTGGGAATCTAGAAGTATGTAAATTTATTTGATGTTTTTGTTGTATTCCGATTGTTCAATAACCTTAAGAAAAAGATGATCTATGTTGACTTTGGTCTTGATTGTTACTTCGATGTTGAAGTTAGAAATCACCATAAAAACTAAATCAAAAGTAGCATCAAATAACTATTGACCAATAAGTCTATTTCCAATTTTTGAGTACATGGCATGGAAGTATTAAACGTCGTGATTTTATTACAGATCAGATTTTAAATAGTTTAGATATTTTTGGTTTCTCATCAACATCGACATAAAGTTCAGTTGGTCGATGTTCATTTGGTTCTTGTTTTATGAATATTTGAAGTTATGTATTCATTTCACTGAAACAACGATGTGTTCTACTCATTTTTCAAAGACGCTACGTTTCATAGTTTTTTGAGATTAATTTTTTACCTTGGTCATAACTATCGCTATTACAATAGTTATATCAATAGCTTCAATGATGTTACATATTGAAGTAAAAGGCAATATTTAAATGTATACTAAAGTATTTTGTCAAGATTGTGCTATCATGACAACATGCAGTCTATGAATAATATGATTGGTTCGATCCATAAGTGACAAATTTAATATTACTATGGTTCTATTACCTTGATGTGTATCTTATTTGCTTAGAATGCTTATTTTTGCCAGCACAAAATTTTCTTGTTAGTACTTCAAATTCTAGACTTTCTACCAGGTTCTTAACATCCTGGACTACGATCTTACTGAATCCTACTGAATACTACTGAAATATCTTCAGAAAAAATAACTTTGGATACGCTTGACCTCTTAATAGATTATGCAACATCTTCTTCGGATCCTCATAGGAACAAAAAATATGATCTAAAGTAGCTCCAGTTGGTTTAAAGTAGACTAATAAATATATTGGATATCTGTTGAGCATACAATTCTGTCCTGACTGTGCCCTTTTTTCTAGTCTGGACGAAAACTATGCCATTTTTTGGTCCTGGAAGAAGACTATGCGCTTTTCTTAGAGTCTGGACGAAAACTATCCCTTTTTCTGGGGTCTGGACGAAAACTACGCCTTTTTTCAAGTTTGGATGAAAACTATGCCATTTTATCCGAGTCTGGGCTAAAAATATGACTGCGTCTGGACGAAAACTGAGTTAAAAAACATCCAAATATTATTTATTGACCCCTGTTGTGTTGTACTTCCCCTAAAACCAAAAAATATTTTGCTTGTGTAATAAGTTTTATCTTCCCATTAAGATTCACATGCACGTTAATCTACGGATGCCTTCATAAAAGAACAACACGTAATCGTTGTTCTTAGAAGATTTAGCGACTTCAGTATTTAGAGTTCTAGTGAGTATTTAAAAAATAAGCTTTGGTAAAAGATTTCGTAAAGTGTACATTACAATAACTGTGGACAATAATCACTATATAAATATACATCCGAGTAAATATATAATTACAAACACAAATGTAAGGTGGGCTTAAATGAATTTCACTTGATCCGGGCTCCAGAAAAGGTCACTATCTTTGTCTAAACTCGGAAAAAATGGAATAATCTTCACCCAGGCTAGGAAAAAATGGTACAGTTTTCGTCCGGACTAGATACAAGAGCATAGTTTTCGTCCAGGCTTTGGAGCAGGGCATAGTTTTTGTCTGGGGCATCGATTTAAACAAATTTTTTTTAAATTTTCTAATGGCATTTCGTAGTGTTTTATAGTTCTTTAAATGTAGCTACAAAAATATGGTTTTTTTTTGTTTATACAATTTGATATATTCTTTTAAATCTGCATACAAATTATCAATGTTAGTATTCATGACATTAATATTGTCTTGAGTGACTAAGCCACACAATCTTCTAGCAACACTTCAAATGTTTCCTTCTAAATCTGTTTTTAGTTTAAAGGGTTTTGGTTTGTTAAGTGAAGATCTTTATTTAGTTTAAAATCACAGGTATAAGATCAGCGATCAGGTCTGAAAGACATGGATTGGTGAGGTAGGGCTCGGGAAAACAGCCCTTGGAGTTTTCCTACTTTTCTCCCTCCAGTCCTTGTTACAAAAGTGACGAGCGTGCCACTCGCTTTATGCAGCCAGCCTCGTGGTCCCGACGCTCCCACCTGATAGTGAAGTGAGGCAAGACGGGCACTGCCCATGAACCTAGGCCGAAGCAACAGGTGCATTATAGAATCGATCATATTTATGGGTAGGCTTTTCCATCTCCACCCACACGTAACCCCTTGGTTTAACATTTAAGGGCTTTATTTTTTATCATACCATATTCTGTTTATGTTTGCGTTTCCGTTTTTATTTATGGTTTCCTACAACAATGTATATTCCTTAAAGTCGCTTAATAAGGTCTTGTAAATATAGATTAATTAGTAACTTCTGTTAATTTAGGTTAGTAAATATAGTAAATAGGTTGTAAATATAGGTAAATTAGTAACTTCCTACCTAAGTATCCTGAAAGGCAATCTTGCTTCTCTACTAAATACTAGTTTATAGGGCGTCAAAACTTGATGCTCTATGTATACTTGTATTTAAAAACTGAAAATTTAGCTACACAACCCTGGTCATCCAGTTCTTATAAAGTCAGCTAGAGTATCATGACTTTACTCTAGTGATCTATTCATTTGAGGATGATATTCTTATGTAGTACAGTGATTGGTTGTTAGTATGCTCATAAGTTTTTCCAATAAATTTGACATAAGTGTAGCATGTCTATTAGATAAATTTGCTCTAGGCGCACTGTAAATCAAGATTAGATTTTTTAGAAATGTATTAGCCAGAATGCTTCATTTTTAATGAGGCATAGTGACTCATATAATTTACTTAGCCAAATTACGCTGTATTGTTAACAAGTGTATATAGCGTTTGCATTAAACCATTACGTTCTTGAACTTTTGAGAAGTGAACCTTACTGCAACAGACAGCAATTTGGATACGTGTCTTATTTTTAATAAGAATACGTGGAATATTTGTAATAATGTTTCAATTATTAGTCTGGGTACCAATTTATCTGTAAGAATTACCCACTGGAATACGAAACGTTTATAAGTTTTGTCTTATCCATTTCTCCTTTAAAGATTTAAGACCTTTCGAAACATTCTCCGTAGTTTTCAGATCACTGAGATTTCACTTATGATCATTGACAATATATTGTGTCCTCCGTAGAGTGTCACTAATATTTAGTCTACTTCTGGTTTTTTTGATTTTAAATCATCAAAATCTAGTACGCCTATCGCTCTCAAAAGTATTGAGACAGATGTAAATGGCTGGCATTTCTTTCTAATAAACTAAACTACGTTCCTTTTTTGATACACAAGACAAAGTCCAATAGTGATCACGTTATTTATTAGCTTTAACCTACTTCAAAATTAATTAGTATTGCTGCTTCTATCGTTGCAGCTTATGTACAATTTCCCGTATTATTTGTCGTATTAATGTATTGGTTTAAAAGGGTAGAAGTCTGATAGCAGAACAGTCAGGTGCATTACTTCGATATATTAAGTATCTTTTATCATAGTTTATTGAGGTTTATTGAAGATTTTGTCTTTGTCTAATAGAGGTTCAAAGTCTGTAGTATGACTCGACATTTCATAAATTTAATCATCTAGCATAAAATCATGAACATTATCAGAATCATATATATTCATTTCATTTAGGATATCATAAATTTTGGGGTCTACATAATTTCTATCAGAAAATCTGGTTGTAGAGAAAAAAAATCCTAATTTGTTTGTTCTGGTTCACTGTCTTTTACAATTTAATTGTTAAAACCAGGCTTTTGGGAGGGGGGGCTTGAACTAAGAGGGAAAATTAAGGGTGGTCAAAGTCGTCTTTGAGGTTGTCAATCAGCTGTCAAGATCGAGCAGTGGTAAGCATCTTGTGCTAGAGACTCTTGGCGTGAAGAGGTAGAGCACTTCTGCTGGAACCCGTTTTCACCGCTGGAGTTGGCACCACTGGTGGGTGGTTGGGCGGAGATTGACGGTAGTTAAGAAGAGCCCGTAACAAGTGGACCTGTCTCTATCTCTTGTTATTAGATAGTAGTTGAGCCATAGAGCTAAGGAGGGCAGATAAAGGTTTACGAAAGTGGGTGAAAGAGAAAGTCAAAACACTTAGGTTATGCGTGGTCTTCTTTATAAGTATTTATTGCAATTCACTATTACTCCAGCCACTGCCATAGCACAGGTCTCGTCGGGCGATAGCCTAGCATAGGCTGAAATTGGGTGATCCTGGTGAATCCTTTTGAAAAAGAAGCTTGTAGTTGCTACGTAGCGAGCAGTACGTCGTACTGTAAAGCACACAATTTGGAATCGGTGCTGCACGCGATATTTAAAAATCAAGTTTATGTAAAATGATTGAATATAATGAATAGCAGTTATTTAAATAATCATTAATTAATAAAATAATATCCCGGATGGTAAAAAATCTTACTTTATATTTCTTGTGGGCTTTGGTTAGGTCTTATTGTCAGTTTCTGTACTCTTTGGTAGGTAATTAACTTTATTCTTTCCTTCGTGATTTTTGTGTTCTTCAATGTTAGTTTCATTATAAAATACGTCATTATCTATGTCTTCACTTGATGAAATAGGTATCACTACATCTTTCATGACTGTGTGTTTTGTGTCAGAGTCTGTGCCAATAGTTCTTTACGTTTCAGTTATTTCTTGTTGCAGTCTGCTCTAGCATGGGTCATGCACTGGTGGTTTTGTATTTTCCTCTGAAAATTTTTCAGTGTTGCTTGGATCATTTTCAGAAAACATACTTGTGCTTAATAATGCACTAATATTAAATATATATGTTAATTGTAACATTTCTTTAATTTTAGAACTGTTTGATTTTATCCTGCTGATTTCTATATTCGTATCACTAGTGTGTGATGTTGAGACTATTAATTCTGAATAATTTACATTTAATGAGCTAAAGTCTTCTAATGTTTTTTTAGTGACGATTAATAATATACCTCATCAAGATGCGGATGATGTCTGTGACTGCAGAAATGTTTTTATTCGAGTCCCTTAAGCAATCACACTACGATCTAATTTGGCCATACCTCTCGTTTTTTATATTTCTACTGCCTCCTTCGGGGTTGTTGGCGATACTTTGATTTTGATAGTCGTTAACTGAAATGTTCCTATTGTTCCTTTTCTCTTACTTTGTAGTTCTATTTTCCTCTTGTTATTTTTCGACCCATCATTGTCATTCTCAATAATGGTAACTTGTTATTCACATTATTTACTGCATACAGAAATGGTTCTACTGGATTTATAGATAATAATTCAGCGTTGGTATTGATTTTTCCCAGCTTTTACTCAAAGGTATATTGGTAACCAGTGAATTTGAACATCAAGCGCATTAAACGATGCCTTGCAGTTTTCTTGTGTACATCTTATTTAATGACTTGTAGTCAGCTACAAGAAAAAATTTATTTTTTATTAAGTAAGAATGGAAATGATTTATTTCGTATAGTACAGTCAGGCATTTTTTTTCAGTCGTGGAATAGTTTATTTTTGCTTAATTCAGAGTTGTTAAAAAAAAGGCGACAGGATGGTCAAACCCTTCATTTTTTGACTCAACACTACTCTTACATTGTAGTGAGATTTATTTGTTATTTACTTCAATGATTTACTAAGGCGGAAAAACTGTAATATAGGCTGTTGACATAGATGGTCTTTTTGTATTTAAAAACTCTTTTTTTGTATTACACTCCATTCAAATTTTTCTCTTTTTTTTTATAAATCTGGCAGTAGTCTGAGTATTTTGAAAAAGTCCTTAATATAACGTCCATAATATTCTGCTGGCCCTAAACTTAGTCTAATAATTTTCATAGATTATGGTTAACGTCATTCACTAACAGTTTGTAAATTTTTTAAATACTGTTAAACTCTTCGTTGAATTACGATATGCCCAAGGAATCCTACTTTTTTTCTTCAGATCTCAACCTTGTCTGGTTGAAGAACCATTCTTTTGGCCTCAGATCTGTCAAAAAGTAACTTAATTTTGTTGATCTACTAATTTTCGGGCGTAGTTTATACATTCGTCTGGATACACAAGCATTTTAAGTAGCTTGTATATTTTTCAAACCGTCCAGCATCCTGTTATATTGGTAATGTCCGTGTGACATTGTAAACGCAGTTTTTAATTGAATTTGTTCCACCATCGGTATTTGTTGAAATCCACTTCCTATGTTGAATACTGAAAATTATTTAGACCCATTTAAGTGATCAATGAAATTAGATATAATCAGTAACGAGTATGCATCACCTATAATTTCTTAATTTAAATTTCTAATACCAATTATAATCCTTCATCTTGGATTTCCTTGACTGTCTGGTTTTTAGAATAATCTAAAGAAAAAAGTTATATTGTGATGACGAAGGTTTAAGGATTCCATCAGTAAAGTCTTTGTTTATACGTTCCTCTAAGACTTTTCTATGTATCGATGGGTGGTCGTATTGTTTGGTATTAATTAATATCTTATTTTCTATCAGACTTTCATGTGCTACTAAATTTGTATAAAATAGGGACTCTCCCGGTAACTATAAGATGTCAAAATATTATTCTATTAAACTGTACATTCTATCTTGTTCTTCTAAATTAAAATAAACTGTACTATAACTATAGAAATTTTTTTTTGCTACAAGTATCAGGGTAAAATTACGACAAGATACAGCCAGTTATGGTAATGACCAATTTTATTATTTTTTTATGTGCACAAAAATAAAAGACTGAAAATTTTTTAAGAATTTTTTTTCCCATACAGTTAAGTAGGGATTGGACTTAACTTCAAGATATTTCGATATAAATAGTTAAAAGAATTAAAATTTTCTCTTACTGAAGGTGTATAATGTGAAAATCGGAGACAAGTTGTGGAAATGACATTTTAACACTATGTTCTTTGTTCAAGCTTGCAAATCATATCTGGTTCGTAGTCATTTTATACGTATACGCCTGCTGACCCAACGATAAGTGTATCATGCGTGTTGTCCAAAAGTTAATGACAAATCGCGCAATCAAGCCCACATATATGATACTCTCTGCTTTAAGCTAGAACGGCGCACACTTCTCTTTTTAATCCAGCACCAACAAAAACCAACTGCTTTTTTTTATTACTTACAAAACTATTAGTCAGGTATTTCATTAATTATCGTTTTATGAAGATGAATTTATCAGCTATATATATAAGTGTGATTATTAAATTACATTAAATCCTGGCTCTATCTTCCAAAATTCTTTTCCTACAATTAAAAGTATTTTGTGCGAGATCTATTTGTGTAAACTCACTTGTTATATTTTTTTTTTTTTAAGATACATCGCTATAAGTAGCAGATATAGGGTAAAGAGTGTTCGCTATTTTAGCAGGACTAAGGAAGATAAATCACTCTGGTTAGCATATTCATGATAGAAATGGAAAGACCGTTCTGGATAGTGGATATTAAGTATAAAATGTTGTTGTATATCTGGGTTCAGTGAATAAGTACATCGTCAAGTGGCTATATACTCAAAGGCTTATTTATTTAATGTAGTAATACAATGCACTAACACAGGTGACTTCTTACTCGTGTACTTGCTCGTGACATACTGCTCCCACGTACGCACTCGCTCGGCCTACCTGTCTATTCACTCACACTGTCGTTACACACATAGCCCACACCTACACAACTTGCTCAATAGCACAGACCCAACATTTTCCCTTGTCAAAAAATGGCTACTCTACGCTTGATACCAGTCAGGAGGTTTAACATTTCTTTTGGGTCTTAAACTTGGCGTATGCGCGTTTCCATCATTTATATTATCACTACTTATTGGCTCTGCTGAGCTCGGAATAAATTTCGCAGGAACGCTTGATTTCGCAACTTTTTCAATTCCCATCCATTCCTCAACAGGCACATAATAATCAAAATCTTTACTAGGCTCAGCACATTCACGTGCATTCATTTGATCAACATGTCGCACCCAAACTCGGTTATCATCCAACTGAATCTTATAATACAATTTGCCTTGTATATCAATTACTTTTCCAAAAAACCATTTACTTTTACCAACGTAATTTCGTACGTACTTCTTACCGAACGTAACTTCTGCACAATACCTCAGTCTCTTAAATTAGCTGAAAATTTATCAGAAACAAAAGTTCTGCCATTATCCGAAATCAAAATTTTTGGAAAGCCAAATTGTGCAAAAATCTCATCGCACTTACAAATGGTAGTTTCTGTCAATATATTTTTCACTACGTGTATTTCAGGCCATTTCGAATATGCATCAATTAATATAAAAAAAATCGAATTTAAAAATGGGCCAGCAAAGTCAATGTGTACCCTATCAAAGGGTTCTGAAACAGGCTCCCAAACATGTGTTACTACCCTGGTAGGATTATTTCTAACTGAAAAACATAATTTACACGAATTCGCGAGTTTTTCTATATCCCCATCAATACCTGGCCACCAGCAATGTCCCCTAGCTAAATTTTTCATTTTTACGATACCGAAGTGACCCGTGTGCGATTCTCTCAAAATCTGAGCACGCAACTTTTCAGGAATTACAATTTTATGAGCACGCACTAACAAACCATTCTCAATTGAAAATTCACTTGGATCTAAATTCCAGGTATCTTTTTTATTTAGAAATTTACCTGCATTCAGACTATCAATTACAAATTTGAATTTAATGTCATTATCTACAATGTTACGAATATTAAAAACATCGATTGACAACACATTTAAAGCTTCCAAGTAAAATGTATCAACAATATCGCAACTAATATCACAGTCATTAACAGGTAATCTAGAAAGACAGTCAGCATTACAATTCTGCTCTGATCTTCTGTATTTAATAGTATAATTAAAACCATACAAAAACAAAGCGTAATGCTGCATACGAATTGCACTGTAAGTAGGTAAAGATTTGTCTGGATTAAAAATTTGAACTAATGGACGATTATCACAAATCAAAGTAAACGTGTGTCCGTATAAATATTGATGTAATTTCTTAATTGCAAAAATAATCGCATAAGCCTCCCGATATATCTGACTGTATTTCTGCCTCACCTTATTAAGTCTCTGAGACACAAAACAGATCGGTCTTTCTGAACCATCATTCAATACATGAGATAATACAGCACCTACACCTCTCGGGCTCGCATCAGTGGCCAGTAATAATGGCAATTTTAAATCAAAGTACATTAAACAGTTATCTTGCGTAAAAATTTTTTAACTGCATCAAACACTTTCTGACATTCATCTGTCCACTTGTCCTCCTTATCATTACTCAACAAATTATACAATGGATGCAATGTGCTCGCAATGTCTTTCATGAAACGATTATAATAGTTTATCATCCCTATGAATGAACGCAATTCTCCGACGTTTGCGGGTGGTGGCATATCAAGCACTGCTTTGAATTTTTCAGGATCTTTATGTAAACCCATTTTATCAAGAACGAAGCCGCAATAAATAATTCTTTCTTCAAAGAAAGTGAATTTTTCCCAACTGATTCTTATATTGTGCATGTCGAGAATTTGGAAAATCGTATGTATTAATTTAATAAATTTATTTAATGTACGTGCAGCCAACAACAAATCATCCTGGAATACTTTCACATCCTTAATTTTACCGAACAAAGACATCATATTTTCTTGCCATATTGCGGGTGCTGCAGCAATGCCAAACATCATTCACCATACCCTGTATAAACCGCATTGTGTATTTATCGTTAGTATGTCCGCTGTAGCCTTATAAATGGGTAATTGTAAATACGCTTGAGTACAGTCAATTTTTGCGAAAAACCTACAACCAGCCAGATCAACAAGTAGCTCGTCAGTCGTCGAAAGTGGATACTCGTTTACCATTAGTTGCGAATTCACGGTAACACTATAATCTCCACAGATCCGTACGGTGCCATTGCTCTTGAGTATTGGTACGATCGGAGTAACATAAGGTGACGAGCTAACGCGCTCCAAAACTCCCCCCTTCTCTAAAGACTCCAAGGCTGCATCGGCTAATGGTATGAGTCGAAATGGCACGCTTCTTGACTTGACGAAAACTGGCTTGGCGTCAGGCTTCATAGTTAAAGTCACAGCTCCTAATCCTAAAATTGGTGAAAAATCTTGCCATATCACATTCTTGTATTTATGTTTCAAATCATTAACAAACATTTCTTTATTCGGCTTTTCATTCTCGCAAGTATCTTCAACCGACAAAATCGAAGTAAACAAACTTTGAGCTCCGCGACTTTGTATAAACGCTTTAATCCATTCGCGACCACACAAAGGCATACGATTCACATCAGTTAAATATAATTTTAAATAAAACTCTACATTATCAAACAAAACACAAACATTTATAAAACCTCGTACACATACATTCGACTTACAATAGGTGACTAGTTGTAACGAAGATTTATAAACCCTCTCTCCTGGAAACAACAGCTTGGCTCTCTCGTAAAACATAATAGAAACCGCTACTTCCGTGTCGACCTCGAAATTTACCTTGGTGTTGTTAACATTCAGCCCTCTTACAAACTTCTCTTTATTTTGAAAATCTTCCACAGAAAATACGTTGAGTATATTAACTACCTCGACGTGAGAATCCTCTTCAATTTAATGAATTTGCCTCGGTGTATTTCCTTTCTGCATACAAATCCTTTCAAGATTTCCCTGCTTTTTACAAGCATTGCATATGATATTTTTGGGCAATGTGTAAACATTCGCCTTGTGATTTGCATTACCACAACGATAACAGAGCATTTTCTTAGAATCTGTATCCTTCGTTGTGTTAAACTGCTTACTAGACTTCTTATAAATTTTCTTTTTCCCATGTACTGTATTTACCGCTGCGTGTGTGTTTTCTCCTCGTAATTGTGTAGTTTCTTCCTCACACAGCTCCGTAGCATAAGCTATTTGTAAAGCTTTCTCGAACGTTAGGTCCTTCGTTTCGAGCAATCGATTTTGTATTCTTTGATTACTCAGACCATAAACAAACTGATTTTGTAATGCTTTCTGTAGAAAGTCCCCAAATGCACAGCTCGCATCAAGCTTCTTCAAAGCCATAGCAAAGTCTTGTACAGACTCTCCAAGCTGCTGCTTCCTGTAATTGAACTTGAAATTTTCAGCAATCTCTAACGTCACCGAGGCATACATTTCTTTTAGCTTATCGGTCAACTCCTCGTACTTCTTTGTTGACAGCGTCGCATCACCAAATGTATCGCACAGTACATCGTAAACCTTTTCTCCTACGTAATAAAGCAAGTAGGTAGCTTCCAATTTATTGTCCGTAACTTTCATGATAGCTAAAGCACCTTCGAATCTTTGCAGCCATCTCTCCCATTTCGACTCACCCGGCACAAAAACTGGTATTGTAAAATTTGCGCCAAATGTAGCCATTTTACTTGTAATTTTCTCGACTTTCTCGTCACTGTCGCTTGACTGCTCTTCCTTTATCGATGTGTTTTCGTACTCCACATCGATATCATTCTCTGTAGAGTTGAAAAAAAGCCTCTCGAGATACTCAATTTTGTAAACGTAACTCGCACTTATCCGTTGACGAGAATTCAAACGTAACTTTTCACTTCTTTCTACCGTCCTCGTCGACAATTGTTGTATATCTGGGTTCAGTGAATAAGTACAGTGTCGAGTGGCTATATACTCAAAGGCTTATTTATTCAATGTAGTAATATAATGCACTAACACAGGTGACTTCTTACTCGTGTACTTGCTCGCGACATACTGCTCCCACGTACGCACTCGCTCGGCCTACCTGTCTATTCACTCACACTGTCGGTACACACATAGCCCACACCTACACAGCTTGCTTAATAGCACAGACCCAACAAATGTCTACTACTCAAGTAGGACTAAGAAGACGAACTGCTCTGAATAGCAATTTCAGGGTAGGAATAGTGTATTTGTTGTGTTTAGTAAGTAAGTGTGTATTAAACTAGCTAGTTGTATGTGTATTTGAATATCTATTAATTTAAAGTTATATAGCCGTAAAATTCTCTTTACATTCATTGTCACGTTTTCGGCAGCACTGTGAGGATACATTGCAATGCACCAAGCATTGGGTGAACATGTACTATTGCGTGAAATAAATTCTATGTACAAGTATTTCTTCCTTCAATTTAAGAGAGAAAACGGAGTACCAGGAATTCCCTAGAAGCATTTACCGTTCTTGCTATAACTAGATGGATCATTCCATGTCATTTATTTATATATTTCTTTGAATCAACATATTTATTTGTCTCTAAAACTAATACTCATGGAACATAGAATAAAAAAGCAAACAGCTAGGGACCAAAACCACGCACCGCTATCATCTATTTTAAATGATTATTAATAATTATTTAATTCTATCATCCAGTAAAAACAAGATGTTCGTGAACTTGGTTCTCCCACTCACTGGCAGGTTACAGGACTAGTAGTATGTCCATTAATTCATTTGTTCGGTAAAAAAAAGATAATGTTGTGTTTGTACACTGTATTGGTTATAGTACCTTTCTGCTCAACTTTCCTCCTTGGATCTCTGTCCTTAATGTATAAAACTACCTGTAACTCCTGTGTTGTACAACCCTTTGGCACCACTTCTTTTACTTTTATTAATTTAGTATCATTAATGAGGCACTCTGCACCAATTTCTTTTTATAAAATAGTTCTATTATAATTATATTGTTCTAGTATTATTCAAACTTATATACTAAGTACGGGGCCAGCACTTATAGACTACATACACATAGACTTGACGACTTGCTTTGGTTATTCAACACCTCTGCGAATCACGAAATATAGAGTCAGCGTTTGTCGAGTCATTGTTAGGCTACGACTTTTCTCAAGATACTTAAAATCTTATCATTGTTAGTAGGATAAGAAAATAAAATTGCTATATAAAATAAAAAGCAAATGTGAAGAACATTATAAAATTTGAAGCATACTTTTATCAAAAATATATGAAAACTATTTAAACAACCAAAAAATATTATACGAATTCGGTAGTTGTCTACCAAAATGTTAATATCGAAGGTATCGATCGCATTTTCTGCTCATGTAAAAGTTAGAAGTAATAGTCTACAAGAAAAAAACAAAAAAAACCTTTGCAAGTTATGTCATCAGTAGACAATAAAGATATTTCATATCGTTTTATTCATCATACATAATATTTGGTAGTATACTTATTTTAACTTGTAAGATCGATTTCTTTTTATCAGCCTTATAATATTAGAATAATTTTCTGTATTTTCATATTAATCACAATAATTTACGGAAGTGATGTTTAGTTACGAAAATAGATGTGGTATACTTGATTTGTCAAAAAATCAAAGTTTTTTGAAACATTTATGTACGACAAACCCCACTATAATATAAAAAATTTGACATTTAAAAATTGTTTCCAGTTTTTTTGTATTGATAACAAATAGAATAAGCTGTTGTATGAAAATAAAATATAAAAATGAAACACTGTGATTTTTTATCCTAATTGTGTGAGTGATTTTAAATTTATTTAATAACGTATGTTCTAATTAGTATTTATGTATAAATGAAGCAGAATTTGTTTTTAATATGAGAAAGGAAGCATAATTGAAGTTAAAAACTTGAGTTATTTGTTTGATTTTTTTTCTGCTGTAACTGTATAATCAGAGAAAGTTCGTTATTAGTTACTACTTATTAAAATTCACAGTACATGTAACTAATTGCAACCTATTGAACATGCCTAACCTTTAACTTATGTTTAACGGTAAACTTTGTAAAAATATCATAACTTTGTACATAAATATTACTTTCCTATACTCATTTAAGGTTAGTCAAATAACAAAATATTGTTTGTATTAAAAAGTACCGTACATAGATAAAACTTGTACGAGGTAGCTGGGAGGCTATTGAAGTACGAGTGAAAGAACGAACGCACGACAGATGAAGCTTATATAAGTGTATCTGTATAAATACATCGTTATAACCTATCTCTAGTTCTATCACTTGTGCTCCAATAGACTTTCTGCATCGTACTATTTTTCACTTAGTGAAGTTATCTAATTTAGTACTAGTTGTTCAAAAAAAATATCTGGAAATAAAAAGAGGGATCGACACAGCATTGACAAATCTTGTCCTCGTACGTTACCTTTGTCCCTCGTACACCTTCAGTTTCTTTTCCTAAAAACCGGGGATCTATGCAGAAGTACTCCCGATCTACGTGGAAAACTATTAATTTAATACGGACAAATATATTTAACTCTGTATTTATTCAATCACTTATACTAGAACACAACATTCTCCTGCACTATAAACTTTTTACTGTACTGTTATTTTATACGCCTCTTAGACTGCGCTGCAGCAACTTCGCCTGAGCCGTGAGCACACGTCCACCACGTCCTGCTCATCTTAGATCAGGGGGGTTTTGACTTATCCTAAGCACATGCTAACATACATACACTTACACTCTGTTCACAATTCCACGTGACTATACTCTACTGATTATCTCCCTCTCTCACTCTGTCTACTCAGCTATGCTTGCTTTTGCACTCTATACTCACGCCCTCTCTCTCTCTCTCTCTATCCCTATCTGTGCTTCTGTGTTCCGTACTCTTCGCGTTCTACGTCAACATCGTCACTCTTTGACTCATGAACTCCGCAAACATCTCGTCGAGTCACTGGTGCTTTCGCACTTTGCGCCACCTGCGTGACTCGATTACAATGATTATTGAACGTCTGTGTACGATATGTATATGGTAATATACCTCACATGGCTCATATAACACCGTACATACTACAGCTGAAGTGGCTAACACCGAAGCACCGAAGAGAATACCTGATAGCTGCACTAGTTTACAACATACTAACACATCGCAATCCTCAACATCTCGCCCAGCAATTCACTCTGTACGCAAACAGACTTACGGCACTCAACTAGACGACCAAGTGACATAGTGTATATTGTATATTCCTCCCTCAGCTAATAAACTCTCTTTCCACCCCCTCATTTGATAGCGATCACCTACACACCTACAGAAAACTTGTACTTCGCTCTTTTCTTCAACGTGAAACCGACCAAACTCCGCACCATGTACATACAATTTAGTAACAACTAGTAATAACTTCTAGTAGTAATCCACTTAAAGAGCCTTTGGTCAATACATAGAAGACAATGTCATCATTACGCATTCAACACTCCACATTACACACTACTTACTTTCATAACATCATAACTGTTAAGCTAAACACATTTCTTTAACATATAATAATTAATGTACACAACTGTATTCAATTGGCCACATAGGGTATTACCCCATGGCCCAAACAATAAATAAATCTAAATCTAAATCTAAATCTCTCTCTTTCTCTGCTGTACTCGAAGAAGCTTTTCTCTCTCTCTCTCAGTCTCTCTTCTATCTATCCTCACGCAAAATGTGGGAACAATGGTGGCACTCCCAAGCATGCACCACGTGATCTCTCGTTTTCATACAGTCAATTATTACTAATTGATTACGAAAATCATGAAAGTGAAGAGCTAATAACCTGTATTTATTTCAGTAATTCTTGAAGTTACCAAGACTAAAATCATATTTCAAATAATCAAAAAGCCATATACATATAGTGTGTATCTTTATTTCAATAAAAGCTGTCACTATTTCGCCACTCAAGGAGACCTCTGGCCATTTATTGAATATATACATAGAGTTAGAGAAAAAAAAAATAGAACCATAAAATAATAATCACTTATGTATCATTAATAATGATCCAGGTTGTTGAGTTAACTTGTTACAGATTGTTATAAAGGGGAGCCAAAAAACGGCTAAATTCACCAGCCTTAATCATACGGCTATATTTAAGTGATTGATTCTACAACTAGCTGTTGAACTTAATTTTATGTGAATCACTAAATTTAGTATTTGATTTTCTTACCCATAACAGATGGTGTAAAACGAAAAATCATATCATATTTTAATTGTACGCAATCTCACTTTTTTAGTTCTGTTTAAGCTCCGAATGATATTGCCAAATGTGAGCTTGATTAATAATAAGGAATATTTAAAATAAAATAATTATTATTAATCTGGTTTTACTAGCTAAATAATTAAATAAAAATGATAAAATATCGTATAATTCTTAATGTAGAGAAATTTAATTGTCTTCAGGTTACCCATAATTGATTCCTTATAACGTATACTTATTAGTAAATCGAACTGTCTCCATGGTAAATCTTTGTTTACTATCTACGAAGACCATAGTAAGGGGACTTTCATTATTAATAAGTACTTAATTAACGTATTGCTTGAGATAAATTCTATGGTTGATAACCCTTCAACTGACTTTAAAAATTTACGTTTTAGATGCACGTGGTTCATAGTTAAAAAAATTTGTTAAACAAATTTGAGAATTTTTATACGTGTTTGCATTTATTACAGAGTAGACATCTGTTTTAGCAACGCAGCGTACAATATGCTGTATACAGTGTAAGCTCAGATAATACCTATATCTCATACAACACTATTGGCATCACTGCTTATTTGAGAACACGTCTGTCCTAACCGTACATAAAAAAATTTGAGCTAACTGCTATCTGTACGGTAAGACCAATATTTTTAAAGGCTCGGTGTCGAAAAATATTCATTTCAGGATTTGGAGATTCACATATCTTACTTTCATGCTTCTAACAAGTATTCGGCCCACAGTTATTTATGAATCTGTGTAATAAGATTAAGAGACTTAATTCGACAAAAATGTTGTAGGCATACTGACACAAAAAATTAACAGTAGTAGTAGTTTTTTTTTTGAAGTGCAACTTCTTATGGCAAGTTGTGAATTTTTTCGAGCGACACGAAATTTCTAAACCCCCCATTACTCCAGCCACTCTCTCTCTCTCCACGTCCCCCTTGCCACCACATGCTATACTAGCAGTGCATCCCTACCACTCCAGCCGCTCTCTCTCTGCCGCGTCCCCCTTGCCACCACATGCTATACTAACAGGCATTCCTACTACTCCAACTCCAGCCGCTGTGTGTGTGTGTGTGTGTGTGTGTGTGTGTGTGTGTGTGTGTGTATGTAATGAGGTATTATTTGTTATTAAATTACCTCAAATTCGTATTTTAGTTGTACTTTTCTGACATACGAGTTATAAATTGAGAAAAAATTATAGTACACCTTGAAAATTAATAGAGATGTCCACAAATTAATTTAAAGTGTTGTTATAACAATATAATCTCATAAAATAAGAAAAATCGTCATATCTCGACGGAGAAGCAAAATAGGCCAAAAATACCGATTTTTTACGGGTATCCTAAAAGGGAAATAAAATATTAAGACGCACAAATTGAGGTGTCATTTGTTATGATTACATAACCTCAAATTCGTATTTTCGCTCTATCTTTATGAAAATAGAGTTATAAATTGCGAATAAATTACAGTATACTTTAAACATTAATAATACAGATGTGCGCGAAGAAATTTAAAGTGTTTTCATGGCACCATAACCTCATAAAATAAGAAAAATCGTCATATCTCGATGGAGAAGCAAAATAGGCCAAAAATACCGATTTCTTACGGGTATCCTAAAGGGGAAATAAGATATTGAGACGCACAAGTTGAGGGGTCATTTGTTATGATTACATAACCTCAAATTCGTATTTGCGGTCTATCTTTATGAAATTGGAGTTATAAATTACGAAAAAATTGCAGTATTGTTTTAACATTAATGCAGATGTGCGCGAAGAAATTTAAAGTGTTTTCATGACAACATAACCTCAAAAAATTAGAAAAAACACCACATCTCGAAGGAGAAGCAACATAAGTCGAAAATACCAATTTTCATGGGCTTACTAAAGGGGAAAAAACAATTGAAGAGTACAATTCGGTTTAATGAAAATATGATTTTCAGCCATTTCAAATACATTTTTTTTTTACTTGTTTAATATTATTGAAAGAAATTTACTTATTTAACTCGTAGCAATAACACATATGATTGCTTCTCATATAATTTTCTGTGTAAAATAAGTTCAATATTTGATACTTGAAGTTTCACTTCTATCGTGGGTCCCACGACCCATTTTTTTTTTGTGGAGGGAGTGAAAATGCATTAAGGCACACCACAGGGACAGCGGTAGTGTGGGACTCGGTGGATTTTTTTTATTAGACCACCCATACCCACTAAAACCCCCCCTATGCCGCGTGGCTTTTGATCCACCCCGGAACTGCGTTAGCATTACTTCAGGGTGGAGCCACCAGGGAGACCATCGCGTCTCACAGCATTAACGAGCTAACTCGCCACCATTTGCTAGAGGTGCTGATTTTCTCAAGTCCTGAAAAAGACTCGGGGTCCCTGAGGACCAGCACCCTGTCTAGCGCTTCATAGAAGGCTGCTGACTTAGCTGGCCACTTGGGCCTTCCTTCTGGCCTCTTCTTCTAAATAAAGGGCTCTTCTAAATAAAGGGCAGCTCCCACTGCCTGCTTCATGCTTGTTGTCCGTTTTAAGGCAAAGAAAGCACCGTGCTGGGCCTGGACATTTTTTTCCAGTGATTTGAGCTTCTACGCCAGAAGCAAAGCTTGGATCTGTTTTCTTCCTTACAGTTGCCTGAGACGAGTCCATATCCCATCAGGCATTTGTAACATCTTGTTACTTCGATTCTTCTTCAAATTTGGCAGCTTACAAAGCCGACTCGTAACCTGCCTTCCTCCTCTGCTTGTCTGGCAGTTGTTTCGTCCACCATTATCCACGCCCGTCTCTGTCCTCTGGCATTTGGTTTTGAGAGAGCTACTTCTGGCTCCTCGCTCCTCAGTCCAAAAGTCCCAGCGAAAGCTCTTTTACCTAATCTTTCTCTACAATAGTATCCAGGTCTCGAACCTCTAGTGTCACTTTTTTGTTGCTCATTTTGACAGTACCCTGTCCGGCTACTGACTTTTCAAATTGCTGTGCTAAGGCAATAGTATTCTTTACACCTTTGGTCTTAATAAATATGTCTCTTTTTTTTGTAGTGACAACACTTTGGATTGACACGTCAGTCTTATCGGGGTCAAAGTTCGCTTTCATCGTCTTCAGTACCGTTGCACAGGTCTGTCCTCCTGCCATCTTCGCTACTTCTGTTGTTGTCACATCCACTTTTTTCTTCTGGCTTGTTTTGTCATTCAGGAGAATCTCTTCTTGTTTGCCACTGCCTGTCTTCTTTTTCTTCTAAGACATGGTTTGCTGGCATTTCTCAGGGCTGTCTGATGGGTTCCTGTTTCTTTTACTTTGTTCTATTGCCTTTAGGGCAGTGTTTAGGGTTTTTTTTCTGTACATGCCGGCGGAAATTATCTCGCCTTTGTTCCCTCCACTTCAGGGATTAAAATGACGCCTTCCAAGATTTTCTGAACACTTCTTCAGAAAGAAAGCCTTTTTTATTACCTTTGCCTCTTCAAGGTGTTAAAGCGTGGCTTTGGGCCCATTATTAACAGCGTTCGCTGTGTAACCATACTTATCGTTGATTGCTTGTAGCGTCTCTGTAATATCTTTCGTTGCTGATTAGACTTATCAGCTACTTGCTGTCGCCTTACTATGAGCTTAGCACCTTTTTCTTCTAAAGAGGCAAGCTCGTCCTGGGTCTGGTTGCTAACTACTGACACGTTGATGTCCTCGGTGTCATTGGTGCCTATACTTGACAGGCTTCCTCTTCGTCCTTTGTCCGTTGGAAAAGGCCATGGAACATTTTGCAGTTCTTGTTGGCCATTAGACACATCTTTTTGACCTTTTCTTAGAATACGCGGGGCCTGTGACAGTCACCCAGGCTTTCACTAGATTGGAACTGCCGGCGGATTCCCTCAGAGAGGTTACCGCCTGGGGTACAAGTTTTGCATCGACGTTTTTCATATTGGCATCTTTTTCAATGTTGTACTGACCCACAAAGGTCAGCCTTACCCTTTTTTCAGAAAATAAATTTTGGAAAGAGTTAAAACTAGGGCAGCGGTTCTCTCTGGTAACACAGTACTTGCTCGGGCCGGCTGGGAGTCGCCACTTTCCTTCAGTCCCACCCACGGAGACTGCCCTGGCGTTGAGTAACAAGTCTAAGAATGATGTTTGTGTATAATGTATGCATATGTTGGTTTACAACAGTCATCCCAGTGAGACGAGCGGCAGGTTTACAGTCCTGCAACCACGCAGACAACCCGACAAAACGAGCTGACGTAAGGTACGAAGATGCTGCCATATAGCCTCCGTAGTAGTAGTAAGCCTAGATTAGTCAGCCCACCACGTCTTTTTTTTATGAGGCATACAGCCATATCAGATGTGGTTACCCAGACTTACCTGGGCCTCATCATCCGGCTTCACCCACTGCCAGGCCTTCAACGCAAGCCCGGGAAAGAACCCACCACCCACAACACGGAACAATCCGTAAGTATCGCTGTGTTTGCTTAGTAAGAGTGTGATGCATGTATCTAAGAAGAATGTTATAATGGCGGTTTACTTCTATACACGACGGGTGATAGTTTTTGTTGACCCATATTAAGCACTAAAGCACCACCCACGGCGGCAGCAGAAAGCAAAGAACGACGAGCACAAGCAGGGCCAGCCCATGCATCGACATCGATGAAGACATAGGGCACGAGTCTCCCGTCCACACCGCTACAGATACACACGCCAACGCCGCTTTTTTTTTTTTTTTTTTTTTTTTTGTGGAGGGAGAGGGAATGCATTGAGGCACACCGCAGGGACAGTGATAGTGTAGGACTCAGTGGATTTTTTTTTATTAGACCACGGCGATTTTAAGGGATCCGATGCGCTGCACCGAAGTTAAGCGCTCTCGGACATTCTTCCTCGCGAGTGCGTCTGCCCATACCTCCACGCCGTACAGCAGGATCGAGTTGGAGACCGACGCAAGGAGCCGCCTTTTGGCTTTCCGCGAGCCTCTAACATTGGGCATTAACCGTAAAAGCGCCCCAGAGACCCCAGCGGCTTTATCGGCTACTCTCCTGATGTGCTCCCCGAAGGTGAGTCGTGAATCGATCCACACTCCGAGGTAGCGCACCACCGGACTCGCACAGATTACCTCACCAGCAACGCTCAGGCGAAAGTTTTCCCCGAATCATCTCTGCCTGGTGAAGACGACCAACTCCGTTTTTCCTACAGCTAGCTCAAAACCGTGATCCCGGAGCCATCCCGACACTATCGTGACCACCCACCAAATTTTGCGTTTGGCCTCCTCTCGCGATCTCGCTGTGACGTGCAATGCTATGCCGTCAGCAAAGCCCGTCAACTTGACCCCTGAAGGTATTTCAAGGCGCAAAAGTTCGTCATAGACCAGGTTCTAGAGATCGGGGCCAAAGGCAGATCCCTGCGCGACACCCGACGTCAGACGCCTCTCTCTTGGTCCATCTTTCGTGTCGTACCGGAGTACTTGATCCTGGAGGTAACTGTCCAGGATTTTTCTCACGTAGTCTAGTATATTCTGGCGTTTCAGGGCATCAGCCTTTCTAGCATTTTTCCAGCATTGTTCAACATACCTAAGGGTCGGAATGACGACGGGATCAGGGGGGATGGTTTGCACTTGTCCAGAAGAACAAGTCTTTGGATCTTACGCCGCTCGCTGAACAGTCCAACGCGCAGGCACGCATTAAACGTGTCCATTAAAACGTGTGGCTTCTCCCCAGCTACGATCTTGAGGACCTCGGACAGCACACAGTCCGGACTTGGGGCCTTTCGCCCCAAAGTCTCCGATACCACCGACCTTAATTCATCGAGCGTGAAGAGCGGTACTTGTCCTACACTTATGTTCTCCCGCCTCCTAGCAGGATGCTCTGGAAAGAGACAAGAGACCACTCTCTCCAAGAAGAAAGGTTCCATCGGCGGCGTCGGGTCCGTACCGCGAAGTCTTTTTAACGCCATCTGGTAGCCCAGGCCCCACGTGTCCTTATCTACCTTGGCGATGAGCTCGCGCCAGCAGCGGTTCTTACTCACCTTAATCGCCCTCACCAACGCTTTTTTTGCTTCCCAGTATGCGGCAACAGCTACCCCGGCGCCTTCGCGAGTTCTGTGTCGCAGTGCGCCCCGGTCCTGTCAGATCCGACACACTGCCTCGCAATGTGCCCGAAGCCCAGTCACCAGAAGCAACGCTCAACCGTGAACTTTTGGCGCATTCTGCAGTTCACCCAGCCCAGCCTAATGTGGTCCCTTTTTTCAAGAATCAGGGCCACCGCCGCAGGTACCTCGACGTAGGCTATGCGATTTCCTCTGTTCGTTCCAGAAGATAACCGCACAGCCATACTAGGGGATGCGCCTTCATCAAAGTAGCCTTTGACTGCTGCCTCGAAGTCCTCCTTTGTCACCGTTGGGTCGACGTCCCTGATCTCCCAGGTCGAACGCGGGGCCAGTGTCCTCACACCACCCGCGTCCGCCACGGCACTTGTAATTGCCTCGGCAAACGCATCGCGGTGCTCGGACACAGTATTTCTCAGTTCGACAAGGATACCTCCTGTTCTCGTCTCCCTGACAGATCCCACGCTCGCCCCAAGCCCGGCAACGTCGACCTTCTTCATCAGGGCCAGGACCTCGGCATACTTTTTGCCTTCTGCTGGCACAACCAATATTGCCTCAGGCCTGACCCTGGGACATCTCTCCTTAACGGCTTTAGAGATTTTTTCCGTACCCCCTTGAGGCTAGTTCCCCTTAGCCTTTTCCTTCTTCTTTAGTTTCTTACTTTGGACCTCTGTCCATTCAGCTTGTTTGGCTGGATCTTTTACCACAACACCTTCTGGTTGTGGCTGGGGTCCAGCCCCTTTTGCCTTTTTTATGGCCTTACTTGGCGTAAGCTGAGGGCTAGGGGTCTCTTCCCCACGTCCTCGCTTTCTCTTCGCTGCTGGGTGCTGCTGGGTGCTCCTTAAAGGTGTCTCTTCAGCTTCCTTGTCTTGCTCCTGATATCGCTTCAGGACACCCATGGCAGTCACCGCCAACACGACTTTGGCCTTTATGATGCCCGCCATGTTAGGGTGCCTTACCATGAGCGCCCTGAGCTCATCTAACGCCCTGGCAAGGTCGTCGAACGCCGCATCGCAGCAACGTCCAACTCCCTCCCCTGGTCGAGTTTATCTGCAATAACTTTGATGAGAGGGAATTCCCTCTTATCAATGGCTCCGTTTATTCCCTCCTTGGTTGTAAATAAAAGCGCCATATCTGTAACACACAAATTTCATCCCAAGGTCCCCACCAACCCATCTGGATCCCTCACCGGTGGAGGCCGCCGTCCGCCCACAACACATGCCTGAAGGGCAGTTTTGGTCTGGGTGGGTAACCTCGGGATATAGCACTCCCTGCCACGCTAGCCCATCTCCACTCCCTCGAACATCACGCCCCAACCAAGAAGCGATCCACTCTCTGGAGAGTTTCCGGCAGACATCACGTGGCAGAACGCACTCACCACACTAAGGGAGCCGCGAAGAAGGGCAAGCCAGCAACGCCACAACAGCAATCCCACCAGCCCAACAAGGAACCGCAAAGCCGGAAAGGAGTAGAAGCCAAGCAAAAACTGCCACGCCTCCACCTCCACCCAGCCCAAACGGCCCCCACCAAACCAACAAGATCGCAGCAGCAGCACGACCAGCCCGCCCCCACCCGCGACCACCCCAGTGTTAGCCGATTGACCGGACCTGGTTAAGAATCCGGTCTCCCGTCTTGCAGTTAGTAGGAGCCAAAGACAGCTCGCGTCACTTCGGCACGCAGCCTCGGCATCGCCTAACTGCTCAGGATCTCCCTTTGGCCGCTCACGGGTCGCAGCGCACGGCAAACACGGCGAGCCTTCTACCCTCGGCTTGGGACTATTATTTAAGAAGTTCCTAGAAATAGTAAACTAGTTGATGGGGTATGGTTAAAGTGTAGGGTGTGGTCCTCTTGTCTCATGCCAGCTCCAGCCCACGAGCCAAGGCGAATACAATCACCACATTATTAACACCGTACGAGCGAGAGAGTACCAGCTGGTATGCACTAAAAGTGCCCTCCATATAGTCCTTCAATGGCCAGATTCCTTAGTTAAAAGGATTGCCACACCTTTTTTATTTTTGGACGTCTGACTTTATCAGCGGTAGAGATACCCGGGCCTCCCCAGTCACCGCATCGAGTCTCACTTCCCACTCCCACCCGACACAGTGCTACGGGTAGCGGCAAGCCTCCACACGCAAACTAAAGCGTCCATGCTGCAAGAGTATGTCAGTGTCAATGAATGTCAGTGTTTATAGAAATATGTAAAAGGATGAGGGAGTTAAGATGCGTGTAAGAAAGGAGGTGTGCCGTCAGTTTATAGCACCCTCACCTAACCAAGGCTGCAAGCAGTACGGTCTTCGACAAGGTAACGCATACCGTGGAGAAAAGGTAGTAGTAGTAGTAGTAGTAGTAGTAGTAGTAGTAGAAGTAGTAGTAGTAGTAGTAGTAGTAGTAGTAGTATTAGTAGTAGCAGTAGTAGTAGTAGTAGTAGTAGTAGTAGTAGTAGTAGTAGTAGTAGTAGTAGTAGTAGTAGTAGTAGTAGTAGTAGTAGAAGTAGTAGTAGTAGTAGTAGTAGTAAAAGTAGTAGCAGTAGTAAAAGCAGTAGCAGTAGCAGTAGCAGTAGCCGTAGCAGTTGCAGTAGCAGTAGCAGCAGCAGTTTTTTTTTTTTTTTTTTTTTTTTTTGTTAAGGGAGGGGAAATGCATTGAGGCACACCACAGGGACAGTGGTAGTGTGTGACTCCGTAGATTTTTCTTATTAGACCACCCATACCCACTAAACTTCTCCCCGTGCCGCGTAGCTTTTGTTCCACCCCGGAACCGCATTAGCATTACTCCAGGGTGGAGCCACCAGGGAGACCATCGCGTCTCACAGCATTAACGAGCTAACTCGCCACCATTTGCTTGATATGCCAATCCTCTCGAGTCCTTAAAAGGACTTGGGATCCCTAAAGATTAGTACTCGTTCTACAACACGAGGGGGATCGTTCGTGCTATCACCATAACAGCAGTAGAGGAAACCGTGCGGTAGGCGCAAGCGATCCTTAGAGATCCGATGCGCTGCACTGAAATGAGACGCTCTCGGATGTCCCGTCTTGCAACCGCATCCACCCACACCTCCGCACCATACAGCAGTATCGAGTTAGAGACTGCGCAGTCACCAAAATACAGGCGTTTCTCATCTTATGTGGGGATTAACATGCCTCCCTCACCGACTCAAGGACCTCTGCCACAGCCATGACCGTCGATCGTCCCCCTCAAAACCCGTACTGATTGTCCGAGAGACTGATTTTCCCTTTTAGACGAGTTCGTATCAGCCTCTCGAGCATTTTTCCGGCATTAGAAGGACGGGCCTTTGGATCTTCCACCACCTGCTAAACAGTCTGTCGCGCAGAGACGCATTAAACATGTCCAGCAACACGTTTGATTTTTCCGCGGCTATGACCTTGGGAACTTCGGATGGCACCCCGTCCGGACCCGGGGCCTTGCGACCCTGCGTCTCCGATGCCACTGACCTCAATTCATTGAGGGTAAAGAGAGGCCCCTCGCTCATACTTATGTTCTCCCACCTCCTCTCAGGATGCTCCAGAAAGAGGCAAGAGACCACCCTCTCCAAGAAAGAAGGCTCTATTGGCGCCACCTGGTCCGAACCGCGCAGTCTTTTTAGTGCGATTCAGTAGCCCAGGCCCCACGTATCTTTATCTACATCAGCGATGAGTTCGCGCCAGCATCGGTTCTTGCTCATCTTGATCTCCCGCACCAGGATACTTTTTGCTTCCCTGTACGTGGCAACAGCCACCTCCGTGTCTTCGCAATTTCTGTGTCACTGTGCACAGTGTCTGAGGCACTGGGTCCCCCACGTAGGTTGGCAATTTCTTCGGTCCACCAGTAGCACGAACGCCGGCCCCGCCTGCCAATTCATTTGGGCATACACGCGTCACAGCACTCCTTGACACGTCTCATGGTACCTCCTACAAGAGCCTCAACTTCTTCCAAATTAGTGATCTTGATTAACTCAGCAGGAGAGGACGTGCTTGTCATGGTTTCCCGCAGCAAATCTCGATTGAGCTTCGCCACGTTCCACTCAGCTGTGAGTCCTTGAGGGACTCCTCGAAAGCTTGCACCATATTTCTCATTAACCACGAAGCTGACATATTGGTGATAACTAGTCGTGTAGTCCTCCAGAACCTGCCAGTCAGACACCCGCGCCACCGTTTGTGACGACGCTAGCGTAAGGTCGATGATCGTGCCCGGTTTACGGATCACCTGAGCGTTGCTGAACTATGTGAGTTCATGATTATGAGATCTAGCCTTGCAGCCACCTCTAGCACCGCCGGCCCCTTGGAGTCGGTTCTCGGCTCCCCCCAAGTGATGGCCTTGGAGTTTAAGTCACTGCCCAGGACTATGTTGTCATTTTCCCCGCACACACGAATAGCATCCTCGAGTTTGGCAAACCGTCCTCTAAAGACGCCAATCGAAATGTTAGGGGAAATATAGCAGCTCACATAGAATACTCTCCACTTTAGATCCACACGAACCCGTCCCCGCCTCTGGTATTGGATACGGGGAACTTGTCACTGCGAATCAGGATGGCCACGCATCCAGTCTTGTCGCAGTACCAGCCCCAACCCGGTAATGTGCGGGACGGCTCATTTATAAAGAGCAAGTCCACACCTCGGACACGGGAAAATTGGTCCAGCAGATCGTGCACAAGCATGGTCCTGTCAAGGTTTACCTGCAGGATCACCGCCATTTCCACCGAGATGCTCCTGCAGACGCCCGGGGCGCTCGGCACCTGGCAGTCCCTGCGACGTGCCTGGTGTCCGGCTTCGGGATCACGTTCTTGCACAGGAAACAGCTTTTCACCACATCTCTAGTACGCCTCTGTCCTGTCAGGTCCACCACACTGCCTCGCAATGTGTCCGAAACTCAGGTACCTGAAGCAGCGCTCAACTGTGGGCCTCGGGTGCATCCTACAATTCACCCAGCCTAGCCTTATGTGGTCCCTCAAGTTGCCCGAGCACTTCAAAAAAAAATCGCCCGCATATAAGAGGCAGCTACATGACTCCAAAATCGATGGCAAGTCATTAATAAATAGGGAAAATAAAAGTGGTCCGCACAAACTCCCCTGCGGCACGCCCGAAGTACGATCAAGCCAATCTGACACAAACCCATCTGATAACTTAACAGCCTGCGACCGCCCAGTTAAAAATGACTCAACCCAGGAGCAAGCCGTGTCTGAAAAGCCAAATGGACGCAGATTACGTATTAATAGCTCGATGTTAACCTCGTCAAAAGCTTGCTGGAAATCAACAGCCACTAGTAGCGTAGCTTTACCCTCATGTATTGCCATTCTTATGTCATCGACAACATTTATTAAGGCGGTGTGCGTGCTGTGGTATCTACGAAAGCCCGATTGGTTGGAGCAGAGTGCTGCAGTAGACTTAACGAATGATAGCATCTGCTTTAGAGCCACAAATTCCAGCAGCTTAGATATGGCGCACAGGATACTAATGGGGCGATAGTGTCCGGGATCAGTAGGGAGCCGTTGCTT